>NC_081405.1:77698091-77998091 GCF_030272615.1 Cryptomeria japonica
CGAAAAATTACAAAAAAATACACAACTTCTAGATCTCACTCATACCTATCATACTACCAAAAAGTTTTGCAAAATACTAAATCTAACTATAAATTTTGCGCAACGCACGAAAATGGCTATGTTATATTTTTCTGAAAAAATTAGGAACAGTTTTTCATACGTGAAAGGTTTGACCCTCTTAATCTTATCCAATTTTTTAAAAAATTAGTAGTTTAGAAACTAGATTCGGAGTACTACAATTATTATTCTTTTTTCAACTCCTAGTTTTGAGTGCATGACATTCAAATAGCTCTTTGAAGTTCAGGTTTACCTATTTTCAGAAAGAAAGAAAGAAAAGTGGCCACTTATACCCCCCTTTTTGTTCACCATCTTGGTGCACTCACCCATGTTAAATCTAGGTTTCTCAATGGAAATATAGAAGAAGAGGTCTACATTGAGCAACCTGAAGGGTTTTAGTTGGATGAAGATGATAACTTTGTATGCAGATTGAAAAAGGCACTATATGGTTTGAAACAAGCACTTAGAGCATGGTATTCTAGGTTGGACAAGTAGTTACATCTGCAAGGATTCAAAAAGGGAAATGTTAACAAAAACTTGTACATTAGGGTGGATGGAGACCACATGATCATATTTGTAGTATATGTAGATGATATTATCTTTGGAGGTAATAAAGATATTCTATGCAAAGAATTTGTTGATCAGATGCAGTCAGAGTTTGAAATGTCCATGCTTGGAGAGTTATTATATTTTCTTGGTTTGCAAATATCACAATAGAATAAGGGGATATTCATTTCTCAAACCAAGTATGCTAAAGATATGTTTAACAAGTTTCAAATGGAGGACAACAAACCGGTTGGTACCCCCATGGCGACAGGATGCGAGTTAAGAGAAGATGATGAGTCACCCAGTGTAGATCTGATCCTGTATAGATCCATGATTGGAAGCCTACTACATATTACAACATTAAGGCCTGATATAATTCAAGCTATGTGCATGGTTGCAAGATTCGAAGAAGCTCCTAATCAATCACATGTCAAAGCATTTAAGAGGATATTCAAGTATCTGTACAGAACACTCACTTATGGCAAGTATGGTATGCAAAGAAGGGAGATTTCACTTTGCAAGCCTATACTAATGCAGATTGAGTAGGATGCATAGATGACACGATGAAAACCAATGGTGCAGCATTCTTCCTTGGAGATAGATTAGTGTCATGGCACAACAAGAAGCAAGAATCCATTTCATTATCAACTGCTGAAGCTGAGTATATTGCAACTGCCACATGTTGTTCTCAAGTCTTGTGGATGAAGCAAACTCTCAAGGAAATCCAAGTAGAGTTTTTAGATCCTATTCCCATCATGTGTGACAACTCAAGTGCAATCAATATATCAATAAACGTTGTCATGCATTCTAGGACAAAGAAGATTACGATCAAACATCATTTTCTCAGGGAAAAGGTTGTAGAGAAAGAGGTAAAAGTTGAATATGTGTGCATCGATGAACAAATTGCTGATATTTTCACTAAGCCCCTGCCTAAGGACAATTTTGAATATCTAAGACAAAAATTGGGTGTTGTTCCACCCACATTCAGCACTTAAACATTTTTGTGTAGGCTGTGGTTCAGGGGGAGCATAATGTTTTACACTTTCCACCTTGAACCTCTTGTGCAGTCTCAGGGGGAGTTCCATTTTTTTATAAATAGTATTGACACTACTTTTTATATTGTAGTAATGGTTCATATAGCTATAGGAAACTAAGGTAGACCAACATGAATAAAATATGAAGTTAACCAAATCAAAGGGGAGAACATGTACAGTTGACAATTGGTCATTTCACCCTTTGTCATTGTTGTCAAAGGGGTAGTAATGGAGAAATGGTATGTGTTCTAGAAGTGTGTTGACATCAATGCCAAAGGGGGAGATTGTTGGTATTATTGTCATTAATGTCAAGGAATATCTTGAGGTTGCATAGAAGAAGGAAGCAATGTGCATAACACATAGGTTATGCAATTATGTATATAATTATGCATAACACATAGTGTTATGCTATAGGGGCCTCGACTGATCTCATTAACACCACATGTTGGTAGCAGTCTGGAATTATGTGTTGGTGAGGTGTACCTTGTAGGGACTCTTTGGTGCATTGGTTGTTGCACTCGGTATTGGGTGGGGAAGTCTACAGAATTTGACTGACACTCAAGTTGTGTATGGTGAGCTTTGATTTCTACATGGTAGGAGTTGTTTGGTTCATGTGTCCCTGTAGGACCTATTATACATAAGTTTCCATACCACTACCCCGCAACATGCTTGTTGATCCTTGGTTGATTGTGTGAGACAAGAAAATTCAAGGAGAAATATGTCCCTCACTATCTCACACCACGCAAAGTGTGTGCATGGTGAACGTGTGGGATAACTAAAAGCAAGGTATAGCGATCCCCTTGCTATTCCATGCAGCTTGTTTGAGTTGAGATTGAAGGTCATGCAAGGTAAGAATATCAATGGAGTCATAATTCTCCCCCATTATCATGCAACCATGATGACTAGAAAGAAAAAGTCTTCGGGGTATGTTTGAAGGAAAAAGGTGTGGCATCCCGCCATCCTACGTCATCAAAATGAGAGAAGCAATGGTCATACGGGGTAACAGAAGAAGAAGAAATAGATTCATCTTGCTATCCTGCAATACTAAGAATTATAAGGTGATGGTTGTGTGGGATATGATAGTGAAGCGAGAGAAGGATCTCACTATCCCGCAGTATGCAAAGGGATGAAAAGAGTACCCTACGGGGTAAAAGAAAATGAACATCTAATGTTGAAGTCTCTTATCCCACATTGGTTAAGAGGTCATGTCATGTGGGCTCACAAAAGATGAAGAGAGACATGTCCCCCACTATCTCATGATGTCAAAGACCTGTTGGAAATTGACACTCATCCAATTATTTGTAGTGGTTTCTGGTGATTGATTTTTGGTTTAGGGTTGTCATTGATGGCAACTCTTCATGGAGATTCATTTCAGTGGTTGTGATTCTTCCTATCTAGAAGTAGGTGTTAACCAGTAGCATGCTAACTGGTGTTCTAGGAAGAATAGAGCTTTTTTGGGTTTGGATGCTTTCTAGTGATTGCGGTACATTGAATCATGTTCTTCTTGATTGGGTCAACTTAGATACATCATTTTATTATCATTTTGGTGATCCACATTTATCTTTTTGGATCCGGTGAAGCCAACATGTATCTACATGCTACTTTTTCAGGTCAAAATGATGTATGATCTAATTTTGGGTGTCGGTATATAAGTTTGATGTTGGTGATCTTTGTGGTGTGTGATGCAAATTGATGTGAGTGAGAGATAATCGAGAATCAGTTTTGTCACAATTTCACTTGCGCATTCTTGATCTAGTAGCTAACTAAGATAGTGTATAGGAAAAAACAGAGCTGAATAGAGAAGGTGTTCCATTCAGTCAATTTATGATTAACCAAAGCTCATCCAAACATAATAGTTGCTATTTTTGAGTTCATAAATTGATTCATCATTGTAACAGTTGTGTAAGTCAATGAGACTTCCCTGAGGTTTGTAGCCTTCTGGGTTATTGTAATTGATCAGTGAGCTCTAAGCAGTGTGCAAGAATGCCTGTGCATTCCCCATTTATGATATTGTTTTTCTACTAGCCATAGTGGAATAATATTATGGGTTGAAATCCCATCGTGGTTTTTCCCATTTGGATTCCCATGTAAAGATACCGGTGTTATGATCTTGTGGTTGTTTGTTATTTTTTTCTGCATTTTAGTTTTAAGTGTGTGCTTTCGGTGGTTAAAAGTTAAGATTGAAAATTTGTCAATCGATAGATCACTGACTCACCCCCCCCCTCTTAGTTATCCTTGATTCCAACAATTGGTATTAGAGCCTAGTACCTCTGAAGAAGCCTAACCACTCAAGTAAGGTTTGACAGATTGACTCAATGGATTCCAGTTTTCAAAGACAACTCAGTGTGGCACTTGAGGATCTTGATGCAACTAGAAATGAGATATGTACCTTGAAGAAGAACGTGAATTTTTCTGATGATTTCATTAATGACTTGAAGGATCAAGAAAACATCTCTAGAGATAAGAGGAAGGTATTAATGGACAAGTTGAAGGAGAAAAAAGATAAAATCATGGGATACCAAGATAAAGTTGATGAAGTTAATGTGCTTGAAAGAGAGAATGTTGCTTTGGAGAATGAGATGCAATCCGTTGTGATGAGGCTAACTAAGTAAATTGAGGACCAGAAGAAGAATGAGAAGAAACTGGCACAATCATTGAAGGAAAGCATAGATGAACACTTTAGGCTTACCTGTGAGAATGATCAATTGAAGCTTGAGCTGACACAGTAAAAAAATAATGGTCAAGAACTTGAAAGAGAGGTTGCTACTTTGAGGGATGAACTTTCTATTGCTAATGAGTACAAAGAAAAATTCAAAGATAGCTCAACAAGGCTCTTGAGATGTTGAAGAGTTAGAGACATGGGAAGGACATACAAGGACTTGGATTTGAGAAAGGTGAATCCTCTGGATCTGGACAAGGAAATGCAAAACCTAATATGAAGAAAAGAAGAATCCTCTGGCAAGACAACCTAATGCTCATAATTTCAATGTTATATGCTTTACTTGCAATAAGTTTGGTCATATGGTGAATCAATGCAGAAGTAGGATGAATAATGGAGTGAACAGCATAAATAATGTTCTTACATTTACCAGTCAATGTTTCATATGCAATAATTTTGGTCACAAGTCAAATGTGTGTAGAGCAGTAATGAATAATTTTTAGATTAAAATATGTTATTCTTGTGGAATGTTTGGACATATCTCTAATTAGTGTAGGACAAGACCAAATTAGATGAACTTTAGACCTATGAAAAATAATGTTGTTTGTCGAGCATGCAACAAAACTGGTCACATTGCAAAGTACTACAGAAGCAAGAACAGTGTTCTAGTAGACAAGAGTAAATCAGATGAGAAAGGAAAAGCGAAAGTAGAAGAGATCAAGGAGAACCATAAGAAGATGTGGGTAAGAAAGGATGAATCCAGAGCCGACAATGGGTCTGCACCCAAATTCGGTGTAGGATCATCATCTGATAACTAGGGCTTTATGCCTTAGGGGGAGATTCTCATGCAAATTCTAAGAACCCCCTCTTTGATGGTCTATAATCGATTCTGAAAGGTTGAAGAAGGATTGAATCATATGTATAAATAGTATCCGAAAGTTTCAGAAATATCTGGTGCTCCAGTAT
This sequence comes from Cryptomeria japonica, assembly GCF_030272615.1. Classification (NCBI taxonomy): domain Eukaryota; kingdom Viridiplantae; phylum Streptophyta; class Pinopsida; order Cupressales; family Cupressaceae; genus Cryptomeria; species Cryptomeria japonica. Next base: position 77,703,354 of record NC_081405.1, read on the forward strand.
GCAATTTCATGAAGATCATAATAACTGGTTGTTGGATTTAATATAGTGGAAAATTAGGTTTTCAAAGGATAAAAGCACATTTTGAAGTCTCATTTGTCACAATGTGATCAATTGAGTTGAGAACAGAAGAGAGTAAAGCAATTTGGTGATTTTAGCGACTCCAAAGCGAATTTTAGCGCTCAGTTGTGAAGCAAGGTATTTATCTGTTCATACTTTCAGTTTTCTACAAACCCTAGCATTTGCAATGGATTCAGTTTCTCGTATTGCAACTCCTTCGATGGTTGAGATTAAGGATAGGGCTCATCCAGTCTTTAAGAAACACCCTTTCAAGTCGGTTGAGGATGATTTGGAAGGTGCATTTTAATTGGTACCCTACGACATACTCCATAACGAGGATATCAGGGCCTACATTCACTATGACCTTGAAGAGATTGAAAACGCAGACATGTTGGACTTATACAATAACCATTTGGCTGATGGTTTGGGAAATCTCAAATCTGAATTCAAGGTGCTTCAAGACAAGGGTTTCTCACAATTCGTGCATTTTTTCATTGTTTGGCGAGGCCAAATGGATTCGCTACATTCTTAGTCATGTGCATGATGACTTCATATGGCTTGACAAATTGCACAAAATCACCAAGTAGGTGATCTATGTTGTAATTGGTTGAGCACAAACTAATGATGTGCCCAGTTTGAGGAAACTATCAAATGACACTATCATAGCCTCCACGAGATCCAAATTTGATAGTAGAGCCATGATTGTTAATGATTTTTTAGAGAATGATGTGAAGTTTGCATCAATTTTTTTTGGATACAAGATTTAACAATCCATCATGTACAACTCTGTCTCTAGTATTGCTATTTACTCTGCGTATCAGATTCTCAAGGATGATAAAAGGTATGATTTGTGCACTACACTTCTGAATGAATTATTGAGTAATCTGAAGAAGATCAAGCAGAATAAGAAGCATAGATTTAAATATGGTACACTCCTTATTTGTCTGGCTTTGTTCTTCCTGAATGAGATACCCGGTATCAAAGGTAAGGTCCAATGGGCCTATGATAGATTGGTGGCCATGCAGATCAAGAAAGGTCTATGGGGAGTTGGAGATGCAACCATGAGGATATCTTCCCTCTGGGGATACTTCAAAACCTTCCAAGCTGCATTGAAGAGTAGGGAAAGGATTCCTAAGGAGGTAGTTGAAAAAAATGAGAAAACCGTTTGCTTCATGGTAGACAAGGATCAATATCTAATGGAAGTAGTGGAGCCCCAAATAGTATGGATCATGCCCATGGGGTATGAAATTGACTCTATTACACTTGAGGCATATGCTTAACACCTTCTAAGTCAACCATTGGATCCCACAGAAGGGAGATTTGGTACATTCAAGGAAAAAGATCACAGCCTGCATACGCAATTCACTACCCCTTCCTAGAAGAGAAAAGTCACTAAGATGGCATAAGAAGTAGCTTCTCAAATGGGTTTCACCAAGGAGTACGTGAATAAAGAAAGGGAGAAATATGTGCAGAAGGAGACAAAGTCTTCTCCAGCTCTGGTGGCACAACCTGCAAAACCTAGCCCATCTGGAAAAGGTGTGCTGAAGCAGAAGCAGAAGCCTAAAAGAACCTAAGTTGCAGTATCTTTGGTGGCCTCAGAAAATGAGTCTGGAGAGGAGGCAGGAAAGGAAAAGAAGAAGGGAGAGTTTTCAGAGTGGTAAGGAAGCCGCAATCCAGTAGATCCCAGCAAAGAAAAAAGTCAAAATTAGAGTCCAAGCTATTGTGCAAGCCCAAGCTAGACAAGATCTAGTGAAATCAGAGTCTAAAGATAAAGATCTAATTTTGATGTCTATAGATGTTTTGTAGAAGGTGACTCCTAGTGTACAGTTAGATTCAAATAAAAGCCCCTTTGGTAAATCATTGAATTGATTAACAATGTAAATACCAATTTTGATTCTTTGGAGAAGAGGACTACACAGAAAGTTTTGGATAAGTTTAAGAAGGTTAGAAAGCAAACATTCTAGAAGATGATTGAAGATGATAGGGTGAGATTAAATAAGAGATTGCAGATTATTTCTGATACATTGTCAGAAGCTGGTAAATTGTATAAATCTTGCCTCATTTTGCCTAAGTTTGTTGTTGATATTGATAAGCAGATAGGTTTTTGCCACGGAAAGCTTTCTATCATCTCTCAGTCCTTTGATCCTAATGCAACATTAACCAAAAGTATTGAAGTACAGATTATAGCCTTAAATGATCATATCTAAAGCCTTCAAGCAAATAAGGAGAAAATTTTGAGGAAAGTAGGTGAGCTCCAGAACCTGACTACCACCCAATTGGACACTATGCTAAGTAATAAGGTGGATTGTATGAAGGAGATGGCTCGACTAGTATCATCGAATTTAAGAGAGATACAAATTCACGCTACTATATTTAATGCATTTATCATAGTTTTGGACAACTTGAAGAGTGGGTGGGATACTCACCTAGGAATTTTAAAAGACTACTTATGCTAATATCTTCAAGTATTTATGAATATATATATATATATATATATATATTGGACAACAGCCCATCTCTGGCATGTTGTCAAACGAAGAGAGGAATGGTGAAAAATGTACAATATTGGAGAGTGGAATTCTTTGTATAAGGGGGAGCATTAGAGATTCTTTTGATTCTTTTGAAATGGTGTTCAATGCTCAGCACTTAGTCATTTATTCACAAATGTTGCCATCAATGCCAAAGGGGGAGATTGTTGGCAATTAACACTCATCCAGGGATTTCGAGTGGTTTTCTGTAGCTGATTTTTGGTTTAGGGTTGTCATTGATGGCACCTCTTCATGGAGATTCATTTCAGTGGTCATGATTCTTCCTATCCGGAAGTAGGTGTTACCCAGTAGCGTGCTAACTGGTATTCCCGGAAGAACAAATCATTTTTATGTCCGGATGCTTTATGGTGATTGTGGTGCATTGAATTATGTTCTTGTTGATTGGGCCAACTTAGATACATCATTGTATCATCATTTTGGTGATCCACATTTATCTTTTAGGATCTGGTCAAGCCGACATGTATCTACATGTTACTTCTTTAGGTCGACATGATGTATGATCTATTTTTGGGTTTTGGTATATGTTGAACACTAGATGTCACTGAGAGGGGGGTGAATCAGTGATTTCCAAACTTTTCCCTTTTCTATGTGTGTATATCGGTTAACAGATATAACATAAAGTAGACATATCAGTTAGATGGGAGACTCACACAAATTCAACCACACATAAAAGGGACATCACATAACACCAGATGTACAGGGAACACTCAAGATGAGAAAAACCTCAGTGAGAAGTGTTGTTGGAAAGTACTGCTCCAATCTAGCCTCATAATGAAAACCTCAGTTACAACATTTAGGGCACCAACCCAAGGATTACCACTCCTGCTTTAGGGTATCAACCCAAGGAGCACCAAGCTCCAACTCAGTGATTACAAAATCATATTTTGAATACAAAAGTTATCTTCTTGTTATAAAAGAACTTTGTAACTCTCATGTATGTCTCTCCACTGGTTCTCCTCTCTTCTATCATTTGCCAGTTCTCTCCTCTCTTTTCACTATAGAAACATTGTCTTCTATTGCAATCCACTCTTTGTTGCTCCTTTATCTCTACTGCACCCTTACTTGTTCAGTCTCTTCTTCTTCTCTATCGATTATATTCTCTACCAGTTCTTCTCCCTATTGGTTCTCTTTTCTCTCTGCCACACTACTGATATCCACCACTGGTCTTGATAACTTAGCCAAATTCCTACCATCTGAATCCTATCGGTTCTCAACTTGCCTTCTCTGCAATCTTTTGCAACTCTTCTCTATCGATTTAGTCACCACCAGTTTACTCCTCTATCAAACTCAATGGTCGTCTACCAGTTGCCTCAATATTGCCAGTTAAACTCTTCAACTTGATTCTCTCTCACACTCAATCTCCTCTCTGATTATCTTTGAGCACTTGGCTGATTTGCTCTCACATGTAGCAGCAACACTCTCTTTCAACAGCATGAACAATGTCTTTGGCTTGCACTCTTATAGCTAGCTTTTTCCCACCTAAACATGAGTTTGAACAATGACACACTAGGGTTTCTTCCATGCAATGAATCTGCATCCGATCTGATCTTTGATCATTGTGATATATCAAATCCAATCTAATATCCTATCCTTGATCAATGTTCAGCACTCAATCAATGAGCATCGCCCATTTGTTTGCCTTGTAAAACTCATATTCTCTATTTTGTCGTCTATAGCATGTTTTTCTGCCTTTTTCTTTGATTGAACACATGATTGATGTGATTTCCTTTATCCTCTTTGATTTGCAAGATCAGTCTTTACTGGATCTTTGTTGTTTCCTTTATCTCGAGTTGCAATCCTCTGCTTTTCTTCCTCAAGCTTCGGAGTCATCATAAATGTTGGACCAGCCACCAATGACCTCACTGATACATCATATCAACTTGTGCATGCATGCCAATTCACCTCCACGTGGCCCCTTTTGTTAGCATCCACCTTTTCTAGGTCTTCTATTTTGGTCCAGACAAGATCACTAACCGACCACTCAACTAGGTTCATCTACCGGTTCACAGACCTTGTTGGTTATACCCTAATCAGTCTACCTTCAACCTTGCACTTTTCTTCTCTTCTAGTGGAACACCTAAACTGGTCAGCACATATGCCAACCTACCTCATGCACATCTTCATCAAATGGGAGCCTTCTCTATCTACACTTTGTCAATATAATCGGTGGACATACTTACCGGTAAACACCTTGATGACACCATGTCATCAACCTTCAACTTCCTTCATCTATTTGTATCTATGGTAACACCTTTCTTCACCACAGGACCAGTTCTACTATAATCATGTTTATCAAAGTGACAAACATATCCTTCAATCTTTATACTGGCAACTCAACATGTCTATCCAACTGATCTAGTTCATATCTCTGATTTCATGCACCTAAGGAGACTTAGAGTTTCACTAGTTGATTTGGTGTGAGCCTTCATACACTTTCCTTTAACTCTTTTATCGTATCTCTGAGAACTATGATGCTTTTCATGCATAATAGGAGATAAGATCCACTTACCGATGGGAGTGGATCCTTGTCATATGCATCCTTCATTGCACCAATGTGGCTTCCTTGTTTGAGAAACTTATCTTCAAATAGGCACATGTGATCCAGTTGAGCATATTCACTATCAGTCATCTCTACAAATGGTGACTAAATCCTTATCAGGTGGGAGTCCTGATGTTTCTCATCCACATAGCATGTTGGTGGCTTGCATATACCTCTCCTCCAGTGTTGATGTGATTCAAGTAACATTAACATTCTCCCTCTTCATCACAATCAACCACCCAACATCCTACATCCTACTCTCTTGTTGGTTGGCAACTATGTGCTACCAACATGTCACTTACTAGTCTGCAATCCTTATGTCTTCAAAACAAGTCAACACTAACTTGTGTATCAGTGACCTTCTCTTACTTACCAGTGACCTACTATGCTAGATGACATCAAAGACAACATTGCACATACATCTCCCATACTAGTTTCTATCCTATACCAATTGACATCAATAACAACACAATGCCAACAATCTCCCCCTTTGGTATTGATGTCAACACATTTAGTATCTGGCATACTACAGATTCTCTTTCTCCCCCCTTTGTGTGATCCATGGATTCTCACACATGTAGTATGCGACATACTACAAAATCTCTCTCCCCTTTGACAACAATGGAAAAGGGCACTAAAACGTTTGCTCTCCTCCTTGTGTCTACAAGGCACTAATAGAGTTTTCTCTCCCCTTTTTCTCTGTCAGATGCCTCTCCTCCTTTGACCATCATACATTTCATCCTCTCAATTCTCAAAACATAAGATGGAGGATTCAACCACCAACTGCCAGTTAGCCTGCATCAAGTCCCTTTGATACGCAGAAGCCATTCCAACCCCAAAAAAATGATATCAAGTGTAGAGGCTAACACTAATACCAATGGTATCTTCTCTGATACCAAATGCATGTTCTCTTGTGCTTTGATACCACCCTCTTTGAAAGCAACACTCTTGGTGGTCCAGTTGTGATCTCAATTAAATAGGCATGAAAATATCTCACAACCCCGAACACTTCCATAAACACCATCACACCAATATAGCCATAGACACTTGCACACCCTATGTGTCGAGCAAATTTGATATAAGTAAGAAATCATGGCTGTCAGCGCCCCCTAAGGGGTGAACTCACAATACTGGTTCCCACTTTTTGACCAACTTTGACACTTAGATGAATATTTTGAAAAAAACCTTCACTTTCTGACACCTATAACTTTTAAACCGTTAAGAATTTGAAGATGATATAAACTAGTGATTTTTAACATCTTGTTTGTAGATTCTAAATATATTTTTTGCAAATTTGTTTGAATAAACTTTTATTGATTTTTCCATCTCCCTCAAAAAGTATTTGTTTACAGCAAACAACATTTTTTAAGAGTGATGTGTATCCCGAAACACATAATTTTTTTTCTATAAAAGATAAAAACTTAATTCTTTTGAATTTTGGTTTGTAACATCAATACCCAGGGCATGCACTTGGTTTGATAGTGATATGTTGAATATTTTTTATTTTATTAAGTTTTGAAGTTTGACTATAATTTGGATATAGGTGTATGTTTGAACACATAACTTGTTCTATATATATCAAAATTCAATTTTATTTTTTTTGTTAGAAAGAAAACACCAATACCTAGTGCACAACTATTTTTCAGAATTTTTTTGAATTAGTTTACTATTTTTCCCAATGCATTGAACAAAGAAGTTCATGTTTGGTGAAAAACCTACATTCATAAGAAATAAAATAAAAATATATTAATGAAATTAAATATATTAAAAGTTATACTATTTGGAAAGCTTATAATAAGGACTAAATTCTTTAAAAAAAAAAACTTTTAAATGAATTAATTTGACCCCCCAAAAGCTAATGTAAAATTGGTTTTTTATCAACATTTCATAGATGCAAAGGAGACTCCATTGCAAGTATGATTTAGAAGTAGAGAGGTTCTATCCAAGAAATTTTGATCTAGGAGCCTTTGATTTAACTCTCTTCAATTAATTACTTCAAATGGGACCTCTTAAAGCTTAAATCATTATATTTTTTAAAAAATGTATGATTTCAGCAAAAATCAGGACGTACCAAAAAGTGGGAACCAGCTTTGTGAGTTCACCCTAAGTCATGCATCTCTGGTCCTCATTGCATGTCAGGTTCAAAACCAGAGCTCCAATCTTTACCATATATCGGTTGAGTTGTGCATATGTTATCAATTTGATGATCTATCAACTCCATTATATCTACTACAACAGATGACATGATCCTAGATGTACACAATGCCATACAATATCATCATCATGCCCACAAAGGATGCATGTATCTATGATCAAAAACTAGGCCATTATAATCAGAATTTGGATAAGCAAGCCCAAAAGAACTTTATGGATTGTATCCCTACTATCCTGGAGGTAGATCAGAATTCTCACCTAATTGCTATCCCTTCCAATGATGAGATTCTGAAAGCTGTCAATTCCTTTGAAGGTAACAAGGCACCAAAGCCCGGATGGTTTCCCCATGTTCTTTTTTCAAATGTATTGGCATATTATTAGAGATGATGTGTCTAGAGCTGTGAAAGAGTTTTTTGGTGCTAGAAGAATTTTGAAAGAGATAAATGATACTTTTATTGCTCGTATTCCCAAAAATATGGGAGTTGATTCCATGGATCTTTTCAAACCTATAAGTCTTTGTAACTCTCTTTACAAGATTATCTCCAAGGTTCTAACCTCGAGAATCCTGAAGTTGCTTCCTTCTATCATTTCTCCTTAGCAAAGTGGTTTTGTCCCTGGTAGACAAATCTTGGATTCGATAATCTCAGTCCATGAAAACATTAATTCATTGTCTAATTCTAAAAAAGAAGGCTTTCTTCTGAAGCTAGACTTATCTAAAGCCTACGATAGAGTGGATTGGGATTTAATGATGGAAGTTCTCTCAACTTTTGGTTTTTGTTCTAGACGTATTAGTCTTATAAGGAAATTAGTCTCTCTGGCTTCTTTTTATGTTTTAATTAATGGATCTCCTTCCCCCTTCTTCAAGTCCTCAAGCGGACTCAATTAGGGAGATCCTCTTTCTCCAATTATTTTTATTATCATGGCGGAATGTCTGGGGAGAGGTATAGGGAAGGTAGTAGAGAAGGGGGAGTTTTGTGGTTTGAAACCATCTTCAACGGATCAAGTTTGTTCCCACCAATAGTTTGTGGATGACTCTATAATTATGGGGAAGGCTACAGTGCAAGACTCTAGAAATTTAAAGAAAGTCTTGGATAGTTATGGATCAGCTACTGCGTAACTTATTAATTGGTCTAAAAGTTTTGTTTATTTCATCAACACTCCAGAGAGAAGAAAGATTAAAATAAGTAATAGCTTGGGATGTCAATTGGGGAGTCTTCCTGCATCCTACTTGGGGCTTCCCTTATGCCATGATCCTCCTGACACTTTCTGGGGAACTTTGGTGGATAAATTCCACAAGAAGCTAACTGGCTGGAAGGGCTCTCTTCTTATCCAAGCCGGTAAGATTCAATTGTTAAAATCAACTCTTCAAAGTATTCCTCTCTATACCATTAGCCTTTTTAGAATTCCTTCCAAGTATGCAGAGGCTATTGAAAAGATCCAAAGAACTTTTTTGTGGACAGGGGTTGAGGAGAATAAGGGAATGAATCTGATTTTGTGGGACAAGGTCCATAAGCCAATAAGAAAGGGAGGTCTGGGTCTTAGAAGAATAAGAGACGTGAATGAATACCTTATGGCCAAGCATATCTAGAGAGGAAAAACTAGGGAGAATGGAAATTGATATGGGACAACAAGTATAAAAGTTAATGTCCCACACTTCAAAGCTTCCTCAAATTGGAAGCTATCCCAATTGGTTCCAATATCTGGAAAAATGTCTCTAGAACAAGAGATTTAATTGTCAGAGGTGCAAAATGGAAGATGGGGAAAAGGAACCTTATCAAATTATAGGATGACTCTTGGTTGCTCGAGTCCCCTTTGATTGAAAATCCTGAGTGGAAAAGATTCCAGAACCAGTGCAAGGAAAGATATGGATCAATGGTGGGTGATTACTGGCAAGATGGATAGTGGAAGGATTTATCTCAAGTGGATCAGTCCTTGGGAAGTATGAAGAAAATAATGAACTCTATGGTTGTGGTGGAAGATGAAGATCAATTAATTTGGAAACTCACAGCAAATGGTAAATTCATTGTGGCTTCTCTTCATTATCATCAATATTCTAAAATGGAGAGTCCATGTTGGGCTAAGGCCTTGGTGAAAGGCCTTATCCCTAAGATTAATATTTTTTTCTCGACAACCTTTCAAGATAAAATTCTAACTATTGAGAACCTAAGAAAAAGAGGTATGTGTATGCCTAGTGTTTGTTTTCTTTGCATGCAGAGTGAGGAGACCATCAACCATCTGCTCTTTCACCGCCCTTTCTTTGCTGATGTCTGGAGAAGATGTGGATCATTTCAAAATCAGTTGGACTTTCCCAGAGTCGGTTTAGGAGGTTTTTAACTCTTGGCATCATCCATCAAGGAAAAAAATTACTACTTTGTTGTGGAAATTATCTTTACCCCATATGTGTTGGGGTATATGGAAAAGGAGTCTTTAGAGAGAAGGTGTCTAAGGCTCAAATTGTGTTTGAGAAAATAAAAATAAATATAGTGGAAAATATGAATATAATAGGTGGTATTGCTAACCCTCAAGACAAGGATGATCAAACAATCTTCAAGAAGTGGAGATTAAAAGGTCGAGAATACTTTCAAAACAATCCTAGAGAGGGTGTGATATGGGTAAGCCTGCCCAATGGATGGATGAAAATAAACTTTGATGGTGCATCAAAGGGTAATCCTGGTATAGCAGGATGTGGGGTGGTCCTTAGGGATGAATGGGGAAAATGCAAAATTATAAAATGTATACCCATAGGAAATTAGACAAATCATGTAGTTGAGGCTATGGTTGCTTACCATGGGATGGTCCTGGCTAAGGACGCCAACAGCACTAGAGTCTGGTGCAAAGGCGAATCATTGAATATAATCAATTGTTTGAATAAGAAGTTCCCACCTTCTTGGTCAATAAGTAACGCTATCAAAGTGGCTAAGAAAATTAGTGAGGAATTTGAAATGTGTGTTTTCACACGTGTATAGGGAAGCAAACTCATGCGTAGACTGGGCAGCCAACCTGGCATACCAAACATAAGATATTATTACTACTTATGGTGAGAGTGAGCTCGTATGTGAAGTGAAATCCCTGCTTGATCTGGACCATATCCAGACGAGGCAACGTGACACTATCAACTATAATTTCTAAATGCCTCTTCCTCTAATTTCGAAGCAAGGTTATTACGGAGGTAATGCATATTTATTCAAGTGTCTTTTCATAATTGTTTGGCACAGATTCTGGGCTTTTTTTCAGGGCATCCATAGAAACCAGAGAAGAAGATTTGGAGCCGAGAAAAGCTAATTCAGGGATAGCGAAGGAAAAAAGGGAGGAAATAAAAAAAGGTGTGAACCTACCTCTTGCTCAGAATGGAGGAAGAATAGGGAAGTGTGGGATATCCTTCAAGAGGGGGGTCTAAGTGTGTTTATGGAGAGGCTTAGTGGGAAAGATCATGCAGTTACCAAACATTTTATTAAGAACTGGAAGAATAGAAAGATCCTGGTCGGGTCCTAGATGATGATTGTAGATAAGGAGATTATTGCTGAAGCTATGGGGATGATGACTAAGGGCATGAAATTTTATAGGGACCACAATATCTTTGATAAAGTAGTAGACAAATTCCCTATCACAGATGATGAGAGGAAGAAGATGGTGAAAGTCGACAATTCCTATCTATATACAGTGAAAATGGATAACAACAATATTGAAATACTAAATGAATTCAACCACAAAACCCTAGCCTAACAACAACAAAGATCCACCATAACATATGAAGATTACCTAAGACAATGCAAATCAAATGAAATCACAAAGATTATACCATCACATGTCCAATAGGGTTTGGATCTCCATTCTTCCTATCTCCATTGATCTTGCTTGATATATTTGCTCTCAGATTTTATATGTGCACAAGAGCTCAACAAAGAACGGAAATGTGGTTGCAAGTAGGATTGCATATGAAAGTTTGAATGCTAGGATGCTTGATTAGAATGTATATGTCTAGGGGGTTGAATGCATAGAATCTATAGGGTTGATAATGAAGGAAGCATCTCCTTATATAGAAGACACTATAAGAAATGGAGGGACAAGATTGAGAGGTGTAAAAGATAAATGGTCAGCTATGATTAGAGGGTAGGTAAAGAAAATAAGAAAATAATGAAAGGGTAGGTAGTGTAGGAATTAAGAGATGAATGACATGTGTCATGGGTAGAAAAGGTTAATGAATTAATTAAATAAATAAGGATTCATTTAATTAATAGAAGAAGTGGGATCAATTAAATAAATAAGATATTTATTTAATTTAGGAAAAGGATAATTTAAATAAATAAAAGTATTTATTTAAATGAGAAATAAGGCTAGAAGAGGATAAATGAATTAATTAAATAAATAAAGATTTATTTAATTAATAGAAGAATTAGGATAAAGTAATTAAATAAATATAATATTTATTTAATTAGACTGGATAATTTTAGGTGTCTACATTTTGCCCCTCTTTGAGACAATGCAGCTTGTTGCGTTGTTTCAAAGAAGATAATATGAACTAATACAGAGTTGCCCCAAGATGGGAATGATATGCCCCCTCAAGAGATTAGATGAAAATGTCTGGAAAGATCGTAGATAATCTCTTGATAAGAAAGAAAGGCTAGAATGGACTAACCAGAATAGGATAGAGTGACAGAGTCGCAAAATAAAGAAGACTGACTCGGGAAATGAGGGTTAGGGCTAGGGCTAGGGCTAGGGTAGTCTATAAAATAGACCACGAGAGGAATACATCCTCATTATCATCCACACATCCAAGAGATCAGAGTGCATAGAGAGAATAAAGTAGCAGCAGTCTGCAACAATGGCATTGGTTCATAGATTCGATCACGTTCGTTGATTTCAGAGGATAGCAGATGCAGGAGAGCCGGTAAGTACCACAAAACCTCCTTGTACTTTGTCACAATAAATGTTGTCATTAATGCATCTTAGGTAGCATGTTTAATGAATTTTAGAATGTGTCAAACAAGGTCAAAAAATGCCGAGGCACGTCTGTGTTGGTGCTAGGTGCGTCTAGGTTAGCTAGGCGTGTCTGTGTTTGTGCCAGGCATGTCTATGAATGAAAAGGCATCTGTGTCAAATGCGAGTGTGTCTGTGTTGTGCAGGCGCATTTGTGCAATGTGGGCACGTCTATGCAGAGTAGGTGTGTTTGTGTATTTCAGGTGCATCTGTGCAGAGCAAGCACGTTTATGTCATGAAGGCACGTTTGTGTCTTCTAGGGCAAATTGACAGTTCTGTGATGAACATACGTTGTCGATTGGGTAAGCTATTGAGAGGATACACTCAAGAAGGTCCTCTAAGGAAGACTAGGATAGATCAAGGCACTTTGTGATGAACAGGGAGTACTAAAAAGAGTAGCACTTTGTGATGAACAGTGAGTGCAAATATGAGTAGCACTTTGTGATGAACAGGGAGTACAAAAACACGTAGTACTTTGTGATGAATAGTGAGTACCACTAGGATAAAAAAGCAGCATTTTATGATGAACAGGGAATGCCACTAGGATAGAGTATCATAAGCACTTAGGATAATAAGCAGCATTTTGTGATGAACAGGGAATGCCACTTTGACTAACAAAGTTGATTTGCTTGACTGCAGGAGTATCTACCTATGCTAGAGTCACGGGAGAGATTCTCATTGACTCAGAGGTTACGACCAGAGCAGACATTTGAGGATAGAACCACGACTGAGGTTATGGGTTTGAGATTAATCTTGTATGTGCCTGAGTTTCAGACAAACATGGGATTGCTGACTGCACTTGCTGAGAGATGGCACTCTGAGACATGCACGTTCCATTTGCCGATGGGTGAGATGACAATCACCTTAGAGGATGTATACAGGATACTGAGGATACCAATCGATGGGGAGGTTATTCCCTACTATTGAGATAGAGACAGGGATGCCCTGAGACGAGTGTTTCAGGATGTAGGACTAGAGATGAGGGTTGGACATGTGGCATGGGACACGATGACACAGATCGGATTGGCGCTACCAGCGGTGTTGGGAGGAGTGATTAGTGGGTTCCTATGTCTAGATAGGGTGACACAAGGGTTGGCTGTGGGCTAGGGGAGCACCTTGGAGATGCTGGTGACACAACAGACTAGATATACCTGGGGACCGTGCATGCTGGCACATTTGTACTATGAGCTCCATCAGTTTGTATACCATAGATCCATAGGATTGGGCTATAGAGTGACATTATTGTAAGTATGGGCTTATGAGCATCTGCCAGTGACCTGACCGATACATTTCAGAGGTAGGGGCCATGGGCGCAGTTTTGTTCACTTATATGAAATGATTACATCTCAGCCATGGATTGGGAGACTGGAGCACTGGCATAGGGTCATCGATGAGATTGACACTGTGGTATGGAGGCCGCACTGAGAGTGCGAGGAGTGGGAGGATGATGCAGTAAAGCTTCCATACACCTTCAGGAGTAGGTATCTGATTGGGCGGATGCTCTATGTCCTGGAGAGGCAGTTGGTAGATAGAGTATGCAGGCAGTTTGGCAGGATCCAGCAAATGCCATGGGGTTCCAGGATGTATGCTCGGATAGTGAGAGATTAGGCACAGTTCAGGCCATTGTTAGCATATGATCAGGTAGTGATGCAGCTGGTAGAGATGGTACCCATGCCTTGGGATATGTGTCCGAAGATCGAGGATGCAGGGATGGATGCAAAGTATACTGCATATTGGGTAGAGCATCCATTTCCATGATTGATAGATCTAGGAGAGTTGATAGATGGAGATGATAGAGGGGATGAGGATGATGATGGATATGGCAGAGGTAGAGGCCAACGGAGAAGGCAAGGTGTGATAGGAGAGAGGAGAGTGGCTCCATGGAGAGAGGGTGGAGAGGAGAGATAGGCTCAGGTGGTGAGAGGCTGAGGTGGATTGCCATTACAGGTGCCAGTAGTACAGGGTCCCAGACATGTATAGGGACAAGGACAGGGATAGAGGCAACCATAGGAGAAGCCACAGGTACATGGATAGGGGTAGCCATAGGAGGAGCCACAGGTACAACCACTAGTACAAGGGCAACCATAGGAGCAGGGGGGACGAGGAGGATGAGCTATTAGAGTTGAGGGAGATCTTCCAAGGACAGGCAGATGAGATCTAGGATCTCAAGAGGGAGACAACTAGGCTCAGGAGACAGCTGAGGGACACGGAGTGGGAGAGAGATCAGGCTATCCAGTGTTATACTGAGGCTGAGATAGCACTAAGGGCTGAGAGGAGGAGGATGAGCTATTAGAGTTGAGGGAGATCTTCTAGGGACAAGCAGATGAGATCCAGGATCTAGAGAGGGAGACAGCTAGGCTTAGGAGATAGCTGAGGGACATGGAGGGGGAGAGAGACCAAGCTATCCAGTATTATATTGAGGCTGAGACAGTACTCAGGGCTGGGAGGCAGGTGATAGAGGACATAGGGGTTGGATACACCTATGTTCTGTGAGCAGGGGAGGAGATCGGCTACTGGTGAGACCTATACTATGGGGTAATGCCACCAGATCAGCGGGCTAGGAGCTTTCACAGACCATCGTGGACAATGACGACCACTAGAGGGAGTCAGAAGAGACAGGCATCTAGTGGTGGGGTTATGTGTCCTCTACCACCACCAGATAGGGGGGGCAGGAGAGATGATCCTAGGCTGGGTCCTTCCAAGGCTCAGACTCCGTCGAGGCCAGCAGCTCCAAGGGAGGGAGTTCATCATAGCCTTAGAGGGCTCCCTATGTATCAGTTTTGTACCATTTTTTTATGATTATGTAGACACCTTCAGGTGATTGTATCCATATGATTTTGACATCATTGTATCATGACACTTATGATTATATATATATATATATGAGATGATTCATTTTTGCGGCAGCTATATGCATGTGTACCTATGTGATGAGATGTATATGATATGGATGCAAATATATATATGATGCAATGCAATATTTTTGTTCTTTTATGTTTTATATGTGTATGCATGATGTAAATGTGAATGTATGAAATGCAAGTGAATATGATAATGCAAATGTAAAATGTGCTAATATGTGTTGTGTGCAGAATGTGATGCAATTGTGATATCTATATGTATGTATTAAATGCTTAATATGTGGTAATGCAGGTGCAACTACATGAAATGCAAATGTTTTTGGCATGTCATTATACTCAGTCATGTGATAGCAGGCTACACAGACTCAAGAAGGATGATAGAAGTCAATTAAGAAAGGGGGATGGAATAGAAGATATGAAAGTGAAAGAGCTTCTTGTGTGTTATCATCATTGAGCTTTATTATGGCAAAATAGGTTATGACAATCAAGGCATATGTTCAACCCAGAAAGTCATTGTACCTGTTTGCATGGAGATAAGATAGTTGCAAACAAGGAATGCCCCAATTCACACTAGACTCATAGTGTCCTCATATCCTTGGACAAGTCATAGCATTACTAAGAGACAATCCATAGATAGCAAAGAAAAATAGGTGACGATACCCCATCCTTGCCTTTCTAGCCAACAACATCCTAGAGATAAAATCTATAGTCAGAGACATCCCAGAAAAGCTAAAAGACATGTCACCAAAAAGATAAAATCAAAAGAAAACCAAGACTCGACACCAACATCCATTGTAGTCCTCAAGTTTAGTGTCTCTTGTCACTTGTATAAGTCGTATTTGATTGTGGTCACAATGTTTACTTTCACAAAATGGATAGATAGCATTGAACCATATGTTGTCTGAGTCTGTTGAAAGATTTGATTTGTTGAAGTCCATTGTTGTTGTTGTGTCTCATCTGGAACTGACTGAATCCATGCAACTGATACTTTATTGCGGAGAAGATGAAACTTTATTGTGGATTGGCGATACAAATGTTGCTTTATTGTGTATTATGCGTGGATAGACTAAAGAAAAGTGGAAGAAACAGTACTTCTCAAAACGTGTGATGCTCTCAGTTCCACACCCATCACTAGACGTAGGATTTGTCTTAGCCATAGATAGGAGCTGATTCATTATGGATGGAAAGGGGTGAAAAGGAAGGATTATTATGAATGGCTAACCAATCTTGGGTAGATCAATAACAAGCCATGATGGGAACGGGTAAGTTTATTTTGAATGAATAGGCCGTGAGTGTGTACAAAGTGAAAGATGAAATGGAATCCTGAAGGAGGGAGGAGCAATGTCTCTACACATGACATTGGTGACCCAGCTTTCACCATGGTACTTGCCAAGGGTGCCACCGAAGTGGTTTTCACCGTTGGACGAAATGTTTTTTTTTTTTTTCAATTTTTTTGTGTCACAAGGTGCCTATTTGCCAGGTTTTCACCAAGTAACGATTTTTTATTTTTATGATTTTTTGTCTTTTTTGAATTTTTTGATTTTCTTGTATTTTTGAATTACGATACTCTGAAGAGCTATGTGTAAAACTTGCAAAGGTGCATGCTATTGATAGGATCCTCCAAAGGTTCACCCTCTATGGTTGAGAGCTAATATGCACCAGATCCATATGTTATTGTGATGATGTAAGGACCAAGCCAGTTTGGTTTGAACTTGCCCTTCTTCTCTTTGTCTTGTTGATTTTAAGGATTTTCTCTGAGAACCAAGTCACCTACCTCAAATGTGTGAGGGTTGACTTTATTATTGTAATTGTGACTCATTCATTGTTGATAAGCCTTGAGATGATTAAAAGCAATTTGTCTTTGTTCATCCAATAGTTCAAGTTCTTGTAAGCAAGAGACCCTGTAGTCTTCGTCACTGATAATGTTTTGCAAGGAGACTCGTAAAGAGGGTAACTCGACCTCAATAGGCAAGATAACTTCAGCGATGTAGACAAGTGAATAAGGTGTAGCTCCTGTAGGTGTGTGGACACTTGTGCGGTAGGCCCAAAGTGTAGGATTAAGTTGGATATGCCATTTGTGGCCAATGTCGTCGACTGTCCTTTTTAAGATTTTAAGGATTGTTTTATTAGATGCCTCAGCTTGATCATTACCTTGGGGGTAATAAGGTGTGGAGAAATAATGGGTAATACGGAAGCAGTCATGGAGTTCATGAACATCCTGATTTTTGAAGGGACCCTCGTTATCGGTGATGATGGAAGCAGGAATATCATATCGACAAATGATATAGTTGAGAATGAATGTAGCAATTTGTTTTCCAGTGACTTGTGTGAGAGGCATGGCTTCGATCCATTTTGTGAAATACACTGTTGCAGTGATAATGAATTTATGACCATTGGAAGAAGGAGGGTGAATCTTGCCTATGAGATTGAGTCCCCACTGACAAAAGGGCAAAGGAGTCACAATTGGTTGAAGTTCTTGTGTTGGTGCATGGATGAGGTCTCCATGAAGTTGACACTACTTACATTTATTGACAAACTGATATGAGTCTTTTTCCATATTGGGCCAGTAATATCCAGTCCTGATGAGTTTCTTGGCTAAGGTAGGACCACTAGAATGTGGACCACATATCCCTTCATGCACTTCACATAACGCAATCTGAGCTTTGTCTCTTTCTAAACATCTAAGAAGAGTGCCATCTAGACCTCGATGGTATAGGATATCGGCTAAAATGACGTATCGAGAAGATTGGCGAATGAAAGTGCAACATTGGTTATTGGATAGGTCAAGAGGAAGGGTATTGTCATGAAGGTATGTGAAAATGGGACCATATAATTGGGACTCAAGATCGACAACACCTATCATCTCAGTGCGAGTGATCTCATATGAGGGAACCAAAAGGTAATCCACCAAGAACTCATAGTAGGTCTCATTCTGTGGTAGATCTATTAGTGAAGCAATTGTAGCCATGGCATCCATGGCTCAATTCTGCTCTCTTGGTATCTGCTCAAAGTCTAACTTTGTAAAATGTTGTTTCAAGTCATCCACCATTATTTTATAAGGTATTAATTTCTCATCCTTTGTTTGGTAGTCATCAGTTGCTTGACGAATTACAAGTTGAAAGTCTCCAAAAACCTGAAGTTCCTAGATCTTCCACTGAACTGCAATCCGTAATCCAATTGTTAATGCCTCATATTCCGCTATGTTATTAGTGCAGGGAAATGATAATCGATGTGATTTTGGTATAGAATCCCCTTGAGGAGTTATG
The DNA here is from genome assembly GCF_030272615.1 of Cryptomeria japonica. NCBI lineage: Eukaryota > Viridiplantae > Streptophyta > Pinopsida > Cupressales > Cupressaceae > Cryptomeria > Cryptomeria japonica. Next base: position 77,721,757 of record NC_081405.1, read on the forward strand.
AAGAGAATGCTAGCTCTTGCCGCATGCTGTGTGTATGAGCCATCAAAGTATAGCTGCCAAGGCTTTGTATGTGACACTATTAAGATGGATTCATCTAAAAATTATGAAGTTAGAGGAACATCATCTATCATGGGAGCATCTGCTAACTGATCTGCAATATCTTGTCCTTTTATTGCTTTTCTGTCCACATACTCAATGTCAAATTCACTCAGGAGCATCACCCATTTGGCTAGTTGCCCAGTAAGCGTTGCTTTATTGAGAAGGTATTTCAATGGATCGATCCTTGCAACCAACTTAGTTTTATGAGTTAGCATGTAATGTCATAATTTCTGTGAAGAAAAGACCACAGCGAGACATGCACACTCAATTGGTGTGTAATTTAGCTCATATCCCACCAATGTGCGACTGATATAGTATACTGCCTTTTCTTTGCCCTCGGCAATCTGTTGTGCTAAGAGTGCCCCTAGTGCTGTTGAAGTAGCCGAAATGTATAGTAGTAGAGGTTGATCTAGAACTGGTGGATTCAAAAGATAATCTTTGAGTTCCTGGAAAGCTTGTTGATAATTATCATCCCATTTGAATTTGATGTTTTTATGTAGCAAGTGCTGAAAAGGATTACATTTATCTGCAAGTTGCACTATGAATCTTCGTATGGACTGGAGTCTCCCTTCCAAATATCGAAGTTGACTAATATTTCTTGGTGGTTGCATCTCTAGGATGGCCTTGACTTTTGCTGGATTGACTTCGATTCCTCTTTTTGATACAATGAATCCCAGGAGCTTCTCGGAGGTTACTCCAAAGACACATTTCTTGGGGTTTAATCTTACTTTGTATTTTTCCAACCGATCAAAGACGACTGAAAGTATGTCCAAATGTGTATCTCTATCTATTTATTTTCCCAAGAGGTCATCAACATAATATTCCATAGTAACGTGCATGAGATCATGAAAGATAGTAGTCATGGCTCTTTGATATGTAGCGCCTGCTTTTTTTAGCCCAAAGGGTATGACATTCCAATAGAAAGTTCCCCAAGGACAGATGAATGTTGTTTTGTGCTAATCCTCGGATGTGATTTTTATTTGATTATACCCAAAGAATCCATCCATCAACGATAACATCGCATGACCTACTATGAGATCTACAATAAAATCTATGTTCGGTAATGGGAAGTCATCCTTAGGACAAGCTTTGTTGATGTCTTTAAAGTCTGTACATATTCTGATGCTACGATCTGGTTTACTGACGGGCACTAAGTTGGAGATCCATTCAGGATAATCAATTGGGCGTATGAATCCGACATCCAATAATTTTTGAAGCTCTTCCTTGACTAATAATGCCACTTGTGGATGCATCCTTCTTAATTTTTGTTTCACTGGTTTTGCCCCCGGTTTAACTATCAAATGATGCATTACCAAATCTAGATCCAATCCAGGCATATCAGTGTATGACCATGCAAAATTTATTTATCACTCTGTGAAGAAACTTATAAACTTTGATCTTTATGTCTCTATCAAAGATTGAGCCAGGAATATGTTATGTGGAATTTCTTCTATACCAATGTTTGTTTTTATGGTTTCCTCTACCAACATAGATGTTTTTTCTTCATAGGATGCTAGGAGAATGTCGAGCCTTCCATCCTCAGGTGCCTCAGAGAGGTTTTTGCCCTTAGATATGTCCTTTCTTTTTACTTTTTTGGGGTCAGATAGTGCCACAACGTGGTTTTCGCCATAAGACGCTTGATTTGTTTTTATTTTTATGTTTTTGTGACTAGAAGGTCCAACACCCTCACCAAAATATGCCACATTGTTGAGTTCTATAGTGTATCCCACTTTATGGTCCCTAGGGGGAAGATCATCTCATATGCCTAGATAATCAATAAAGGCTTCATCATTTTGGAATGTGTCAAACTGTGTAGGTCCTTCATGGTCCCAGTCAATAAGTTGGTGGTGAACAAGGGGAAGGCCTTTGATGTCTTCAAAGTTAGCGGGGCTAAGAGTGAAAATGTAGTTATATTTAGGTATGTCAAGGTAGTCATTGAGGTCATTGTTGTCACTCTCCTCATCTATCTCGATCGTGAATGAATCTAAATTATCATCACTACTAGCGCATTTCGGGACAGGTGTTCTCATTCTATGTGATTTCAACCTAGAACCTAGAAGCAAGGACTATGTGGGATCCTCAGGGGTTGTTTCTTGACCAACCTTGAATTTTCTATAAAATTCCTCCTCTTTTGTGGGTTCACCTGGTTCTCTGAATGTCTCGGTGAGTTCATAGTCACTGGAGGATTTGTCTGAATCCCATTCCCATTCATTGGAGTCTATGGAATAATGATTCTCTTGTTGAATTTTGGCAGATTTGATTTGTAATGCTTCTCCTGTCTTTTGAGTGTTTACCTTGGAAGTCATGAAACCAAGTCCTTTAGAGAATTCTTTTTTGAATGTCAATTCAGGTTGTAAAGGTTCAATGATGCCTTCCTTTCTTAAGCCAAGAGGACTTTTGCCATCATACCCAGAATTTTGCAGGATCTTGAACCCTTTGCCATATTTTTCACATGGTATGCTGATGTGATCTTGTGTATCATTTTCAGGGTCTTTGTAAAGCATTTTGTATAAGTCTTCTTCTTCCAATTCACCCCATGTTTAAAAGATAGTAGGGTCCCATTTGAGTATAATGATAGATACCTGCTTATTAGGATGTGGTCTTCCATATTCTTTTGGTGAACTCATAACTTGTTGTACATACATGGTTTGATTCAAAGTGTATTCACGCATGCCCTTGTCATGGAATTTCTCTTTAAGCTCACCTTGTTTTTATGTCAAAGGTTTTAATGATTCAGGATCAATGTATGCAGAAGAAGGGACAGCTTCCCAATTACTTGGAATGATCATCTCAGTTTTTGGCCTCAAGTTATTGCAGTATATGAATAGATTAGGATCACCATTAACTATTATTTCAACTCCATTGTGAGGAAACTTAATGCATTGGTGATATGTAGATGGGACTACCCTCATTTTATGAATCCAAGAACATCCCAGTAAGATATTGTATGTGAGATCCAGCTCTAGGACTTGACAAACCAAATCCTTTGTAACCGACCCAACTCTGAGAGGCAAGGTGACTGTGCCTTTGGATGAATGCTCTTCATCATCATATGCCTTGATGGTAATTTTGTTTGTAGAATTCACAGCTTTATCTGAATATCCCAATTGTTTAATAGTGCTCAATGTACAAATGTTTAGACTTTCTCCTCCATCTATTAGGACTCATTTTATTGGATGTTTTTGTATGAAGGCTTCAATGTGTAATGGTGCATTATGTGGCTGACCTATGGAGGCATCATCAGCTTCTATGAATGTAAGGGAGTGTGGAATGGAAAGGTATCCCACCATGGCTTGAAACTAGTCCATGTTCAGATCAGTAGGAACAATAGTGTCTCTCAATATTTTGTCAAGAATGGCTTTATGTGCAAGGGATATGCGTAAGAGCTCAAGGATGGATATGAGCGCAGGTGTCTTCCCCAACTGTTCTACAAGGTCATACTTAGGTTTGGTTGACGAGGAAGCAGTGTTTTTAGCTGGAGCACCTTGGAAAGTGAATTTACCTCGATGAGTTGTAACATTACATTTAGAAGTAGGTTCAGAAGAAGATCCAATGCCTTTTAGGATAATCTTGGGTCTTTGGGTAGAATTCTTAGGCGTTTTGTCCTTGATAATAATGGTAGAGACATAATTATCCATTGAAATGTGATTAACAGTTGAATCATAGTTGTAGGATGCTCTGGTATAGTTAGTTTGGTCATCTATGGCTGTAGCTTTTCCCTTATCATGTTTTGGGAATGGTTCCTTAGACACCTCATGTTCTTGGCTGGATGAGTGTCCTTCAATCTCAATGTCACCTCTATCAATGAGATTTTGTATGATGTTCTTCAGTCGATGGCAATTTCCTGTCTTATGACCCTTGCTCTTATGAAAATCACAATACTCATCATCATTCCACCAATTTGGTTTAACCTTTGGCTCATATGGAAGCAGATCTGGAATCGTTATTATTTTGTTTGCCACTAGCTTATTGAAAATTGACTCTAGTGGTTCTCCCAATGGGGTGTACTTCCTTCATGACTTTGAAGTTGTTTGAGTATTCACTTGATTGTTTGTAGAGCTTGATCCAGAAAAAATGATTTTGGGTCATACTATATTGGCATCCACAACACCATCATTGACTGTGTTCTTGTTTTTATTCCAAAATCTTGGCTTATCTTTTCCTTTATAGTCTTCTTTGTTTTCCTTGAATATTTTGATGACTCCTTGTTCAAGTAGGACCTTTTCTGTTGCTAAGCCTTTTTCAATGACATCCTTGAAGGTGGACAGACAAGCTTTTCTTAAGTCATAACCAATGTCTTTGTTAACATTTTCGGTGAACATCTCTACCATTTGTTTTTGTGGAATTTCACAAGAGCATCTACTGGCTAGATTTCTCCATATTTGTAAAAATGATGAAAAATATTCTCCATCCTTTTGTTTGGTGTTGCACAAAGTAGTGACTGATATGTCTGTCTCTATGTTGTATGAGAAATGTTGGATAAAAGCCTCTGCTAAGTCACCCCATGACTTAATTCCAGGTGGAAGTTGGGAGAACCATTCCATAGCTTGATCACCTAAGCTCTGTGGGAATAATCTCATCAAATATGTCTCTTCTTTTACTACCTTAATGTAGGCTGTGAAAAACTGTCTTATGTGTGCCTTAGGATCCCCTTTTCGTCTGTACTTATCAAACTTAGGTGTCACAAAGTGTGTAGGAAATGGAGGCATTGGAATGCTTTTGTCAAATGGATAGGGACATATGTCTCTCATTGTGTAAGTTGGCTTCGGTGTATTTATGTCCTCCATTTTCTTTTGTAAATCCTTGATTTGCTGTTCCAAATTGTTCTTAGGTGGAGACCAACTTCTTGGACCATACCCCATGCTTGAGGCGTCGGGTGGAGGAGGAGCATGTTGCATATATGGATGATATTGATCATACACATGTTCATATGGAGGAGGTCTATAATGATGTTGTGTATATGGACCACTTGGTATAGAGTCATGATGAGGAATGGAATATCTACTTTGTCCATGTATACCATACTCTATAGGAATGTCATGAGTTTGTTCTAGTTTGTTGCCCCCAAATTTGACACGGGGTTTCCTTGTGTCCAAATTTTGAACATGCCTTTGAATATCCAATTGCTTTGGTGGTTGGCCCTTAGCATTTGCATGTGATTGAGCATATTTTTCTGCATAACACTTCCATAATGGTCTGCGAAGGTGAGTATCATATGTTTGACCATGTGCATGTTGGACCTCTAGTTTTTGAAACAAAGTTGATGGTGATTCGAGCACCATATGTGGTCCTCTATTGCCTCCACTATTAGGCCTCCTTTGATCCATGTTGAGGTGAGGTTGTTGCAAAGGTTGATTTTCCATTATTTGAGACATGTCAAAATCATGAGGGATCTTGGCTCCAATTTCTGCCATCACTTGTAAGAAGTATTGTTTATCTCTCCTCATTATTTCATCAACCAATCGATTGAAATGGGGATCCATAATGGTGTCTTCCACTTCTACTGAATGTACTGAAAATTTTTCCATATTGTTATTGTGTGTATCATTGTTCTTTGTAGTGTTATCCATGTTCTCAACATTTGGAATGTTTCTATAGGCATCCATGTCAGGTAATGTAGTATGATTAGAATTGAAAAGGATATCATTGTCATATTCATAGGAACTCATGTTTGCGGACTCTTGAGCCTCTTTAGTTTCTGTAATGTCCCAACTTCGCAAATCTAAGAAAACACGTAAACAATGAATTTTAATGATTGATTAATTCATCTAGGGTGTAATTAGTCAAAATTCATTTGAGTTCATTTGTTATCAATAAGTCGGTTCCATATTTAATTCCTAGTGGGATCAAGAGGATAAGCTACCTTAGGATGCCCGTAGCGCTTATCAGGCCCAAGAGTGGTACACTCCCCCTTGGCCCTCCTGCCAGAAGCCCTTTGTCAACTGCAGTGGGTGGCCTACCTGACAGAGGCCTAGTTCCTGCTATCCCTGTTGCCTAATTCCTCATTTATCTCACTGGGTTTGGATATGTAATTGCTTAATTTATTATCTTAGTAGAGATCATTCTTCTAGTCCTTAATTGCATAATGTGGTTCATCCTTAATTAGTAATTGTATATTATTTATTAATTTATTTAATATGTTTAGATGTATTCATATTATATATATATATATATTAGATTTCATTATCTAATTTATATATATAAAAAATGTATTTTTAACCATCCTTAAATATAATTATATTGAATTTAATAGCTACAAAATTTATGCTTTAATTTAAATAAATACTTATCTATTTACCAGATTGTAATTACATTAATGTATGATAATATTATTGCAAATTTAAATTGATGCGGTAAGAATCTTACCTGCGTCTCCTGTTGCTGCTTTATCCCCCTTCGTTTCCTGCGTATCCTTCCCTCCCCCTTCGTTTCCTTCGGCTTGCACTTTAAATATTGGCGGGGAGGGTGTGTGAGCGGCTACCTCCATGAGACGTGGATGTTGTGGTGATTGGTGGTGACTGTTGGGGTCACCGCTACCTCCTCCAGCCGCACTAACCCTTGCGTTTTTAATTAATAAACACCGTGGTTTCATTTGTTGCGTCTACTTAAGGTAGTATGCCCTTACTTTAGTATGTGTTAAATACAATTTGTTTAGTAAGTGCTTTGATAGAGTTTTAATAGTATCGGATGGTGTTTAATAAGGTATTTCTTGGATGCTTTATTTTGTCTGTTAATATTATTATTTTGTTTTTACGTTTATTTTATAATTTATGTGTCAATATAATAATTTATATTATATATCGATATTGCATTGTATGATAAGTTATATTATGTGTCTATATGCTCAATTAATAGTTAACATTAATAATTTTTAAAAAAATATGATCAATACATATATTAAAATTAAAATAAAAATAAGGAGTCTTTTATTAAATAATTACAAAAAATGTGGGGTTATGACAGCCCTCCCCACTCAAAATTGCTTGTCCTCAAGCAATCTGGGATTAAGTTGATTAATAGTCTCATCTCCCTCCCATGTGGCATCTTCCCTAGGAAGGTTCTTCCATTTGACTAAATACTCCGTTATGGTCCTCCTTCTTAATTCTCTTTCTCGCTTGTTAAGGATAAGCTCAGGTTCCAAAATCAACTTCCCTTCATTATCAATTGGGGGTAGCTCGGTACAAGGGGAAATGTGTTGACACAAAACCCTTTTTAGTCGGGATACATGAAATACATTGTGTATTTTACTGTGATCTGGTAGCTCTAATTCATAGGCCACTTCTCCTATCCTTCTCAAAATTTTATAAGGGTCATAAAATGTGCATATTTTGTTAATCTGTCTACTACTACAAAAATACAATCTTTATTCTGTACCTTCGGGAGTCCTGTTATGAAGTCCATGGATATGCTCTCCCATTTTTGATTTGGGATGGGTAGTGGTTGGAGTAACCCTGAAGGGAAAGTGTGTTCTTCTTTATTTCTTTGACACACCATACACTCTTGGGTATGCCTCAATACATCTTTCTTCAGCCCTTTCCATGAAAATCTTTCTCTGATCTGCTTGTAGGTCTTATAATACCCTTGATGACCTACTAAAGGAAGGTCATGGTAAGTCTTTATAATGTCTACTTTCATATTGGATCCGGATGGAATATAGATTCTGTTTTTGTAGAGGATGAGGTCGTCAATTACCTGATAATTTTCATCTGTTTCTTTCCCATCTAGAATGTTGCTAGAGAATTCGTCTTTAGCATATTCGGTACTTAGAGCTGCTTTCCAATCTATAGATAGGATTGATAAAGACCCCAAGTAAGGTTTCCTTGAAAGAGCATCCGCCACAACATTATATTTCCCTTTCATATATTCTATGTCAAAATTATATGCCTAAAGTTTACTCACCCATTTCTGTTGTCTATCATTCAAATCTTTTTGATTGAGAAAGAACTTCAAGCTGTTATGATCAGTTTTAACTATAAACTTCCCACAGATCAGGTATTGTCTGAACTTCTCTAATGCATGCATAATAGCCAGCATTTCTTTATCATAAACTGAATAGGTCCTTTCTATGTCTCTAAGTTTCCTGCTTTCGAAAGCTATGGGATGTTTCTTTTGTATTAAGACAGCTCCAATGCCTTCTCCTGAGGCATCACAATAAAGCTCAAAGGGTGCTGAAAAGTCTAGAATTGCTAAGACTGGGCAAGAACTCATTACCTCTTTAAGTTTTTCAAATGCGGATTGGGCTTCATTTGACCATAAGAATGCTCCCTTCTTAGTTAAATTGGTTAAGGGAGAAGTTAGCTTTGAAAATCCTTTAACAAATCTTCTATAGTAACTGCATAAACCTAGGAAACCTCTAAGATGAGTGAGGGTTCTGGGCTGTGGCTAATTTTTGATGGCTTCAATTTTTTCTTCATCCACCTTAACTCCACAGGTGCTGATCTTATGATCAAGATACAAAATTTCTTCCATCCCAAACTCACATTTTGACATTTTGGCAAAAAGAGAATGTTGTTCAAGTTGGCCCAAAATTTCATCTATATGTCTCAAGTGTGCCTCCCAAGTTTTGTTGTAAATCAATATATCATCAAAAAATACTAACAGGAACTTTCTTAATTATCCCCTAAAGATGTGGTTCATGCATGACTGGAAAGTGGCAGGGGCATTTGTAAGGCCGAATGGAAGGACCAAAAACTCAAAGTGGCCATAGTGGCATCGGAAGGCTATTTTGGGAACATCTTCCTTCCTCAATCTTATTTGATGGTATCCTAATCTCAAATCTATTTTTGAAAAGTATACTGCTCCATGTAATTCATCTATAAGTTCATCCACCCTAGGGATAGGGTATCGGTTCTTTATAGTCTTCTTATTGAGTGCTCTATAATCAATGCACATCCGCATGGTCCCATCCTTCTTTTTTACCAATACAACAGAGGAGGCGAAAGGAGTGGAGCTAGGTTGAATGTGCCCCATTTCTAGAAGCTCTTTGATAGCTTTCTCAATTTCTTCCTTATAGCCCCTTGGATGGCGATAAGGGGTGGTGATTACTGGTTTTGCACCTTCTTCAAGTTCAATAGTGTGTTCAAACCCTCTCTTGGGTGGCAGTCCTTTTGGGATGTCTTCAAACACCCTTTTATGTTTTCTAATAATGGGTTTAATATCAACATGAATGGCTTCCCCTTGGTTTGAATTTTGGTCTAGTATCATGCATTGGGCAGCCCACTCTCCTTGACTACGTCTAAAAATCCTTTCCATTCTTTTGGAGGTTACCATTCTTGTTGTGCCATCATGCAACCCTTTGATTAACACTTCCTACCCATTTTGAGTGAAACATAGTTCCAATTTGGGGTGATCAAGATAGAATCTTCCCAAGGAATGTATCCAAGGAATTCCTAGGATTACATCTGAATCCCCTAACTCGACCACATAGAAATCTTCTTTGGTAGGGTATTTCCCTAATGTTATTCTTAATTGAAGGATTTTTTGGTTACATGAGGAAGTGGATCCATCGGCAAGGGCTACTTGAAAACCCTTAAACTCTTGTGTTGTCAGCTTCAATCTCTTAACTAAGCTTTTATCAATAAAGTTGTGGGTAGCCCCACTATCCAGTAGTGCAATTACCCTCTGCCCTTTGATCGCACTTTTGATTCTAAAGGGATGGTGTTTTGAGGCTACGGAAATTGCTGCTAATGATACTTGCACCTCTTCGGTAATTTTTTCTCTTTTGCTTGGGGGTTCATTGAGTTCTTCTTCTTCATCATTAGATAATGCTTCCAAGTTATGGGCTTGGCTCTTCCTCCCACATATGTGACCCGCTTGCCACTTTTCTTTGCACTTAAAATAGAGATTTTTTTTCTTAAGCATATCTCTTTCATTTCCCTCTTTGCAACTGTGACCATATTCCCATTTCTCATGACAATGGTAACATACGTTCTTTCTCTTAAGCTCTTCCCTTTCTTTAAAGGTGTTTCCCTTCCCAGACCATTCTTTAGTATGTGTATTTTTAGTGAATGTTTTGGAGGGTTTCTCCCAAGTTGAAGTGTCTTCTAGGCCCAAAGCTTTATCTATGGCATCGTCTAGGGTAGGGGGTTTTAATGCTCTCATCAATCCTTTAATGGAGTCTTTGAGTCCCTCCACAAAAAGATAGGTGAGTCTGTCCTCATCTACTCCTGAGACCCTTACAGAAATTTTTGAAATTCAGTGATGTATTCTTCCACTGTTCCCCTTTGTCTTAAGAGGGTTAATTCTTTGAAATCTTTTTGTGGGTGTTTCCTCTCAAATCTCTTAATGAGTTTCTGAGTGAACTCGTCATATGTTGTTATACCATCATGACCTTGTGTGAGGGTGCCATGATACCACCACTCATGGGCTAAACCTTCTAGGTGTAAAATGGCAAATTGGACTGCATCATCTTCTGTCATGGGGCTGAGATTTAAATATGTATTTAGTTTTTGTATCCATGCTTGAGCTGATATTTTTCTGGAGCCATCAAAGTTAGGTATTGATAGTTTATTTACTTTGTGTTTTAGATCCCTGCTGAATGGTCTTCTCCTAGGAGTCTCATTTTTCTTTCCTTCACAAAACTCCCTAAAAGATACAACCTCTCTTACTTTTGGCCCTAATCTAGCATAGGCCATGGCTATTTCTTCTGTGTTATTCATGGAGGAGTTATTTGTTTCTTCCCTATTATTTCCCTCTCTAGGTAGGAAATTGGGTTTTTGTATCCTGGAGCTGGAAGATGTGTTATGAGTGTTTTCAGAATGATTAGAGTTTTCTTCTCTGCCATTGGAATGATTTCTAAGAGTGTTCATGGTGGTATTCATATCTTGTAAGGCTTGAAGCAAAGCCTGACTTGTTTTTTCATTTTGCTCTATTAGAGCTTGAGTTTTTCTATCATTGTTTTCCATGAATGTTCTAAGTTCATTTTCCAATGGTTCACCCATGTGGTTACTACTTCCTCTGGTTCTCCTTTGATAAGTTTGCATTAACAACCCTTAACAGGATGGCAGAATCAGGCTCTGATACCAATTGTAATGTCCCAACTTCGCAAATCTAAGAAAACACGTAAACAATGAATTTTAATGATTGATTAATTCATCTAGGGTGTAATTAGTCAAAATTCATTTGAGTTCATTTGTTATCAATAAGTCAATTCCATATTTAATTCCTAGTGGGATCAAGAGGATAAGCTACCTTAGGATGCCCGTAGCGCTTATCAGGCCCAAGAGCAGTACACTCCCCCTTGGCCCTCCTGCCAGAAGCCCTTTGTCAACTGCAGTGGGTGGCCTACCTGATAGAGGCCTAGTTCCTGCTATCCCTGTTGCCTAATTCCTCATTTATCTCACTGGGTTTGGATATGTAATTGCTTAATTTATTATCTTAGTAGAGATCATTCTTCTAGTCCTTAATTGCATAATGTGGTTCATCCTTAATTAGTAATTGTATATTATTTATTAATTTATTTAATATGTGTAGATGTATTCATATTATATATATATATATATATATTAGATTTCATTATCTAATTTATATATATAAAAAATGTATTTTTAACCATCCTTAAATATAATTATATTGAATTTAATAGCTACAAAATTTATGCTTTAATTTAAATAAATACTTATCTATTTACCAGAATGTAATTACATTAATGTATGATAATATTATTGCAAATTTAAATTGATGCGGTAAGAATCTTACCTGCGTCTCTTGTTGCTGCTTTATCCCCCTTCGTTTCCTGCGTATCCTTCCCTCCCCCTTCGTTTCCTTCGGCTTGCACTTTAAATATTGGCAGGGAGGGTGTGTGAGCGGCTACCTCCATGAGACGTGGATGTTGTGGTGATTGGTGGTGACTGTTGGGGTCACCGCTACCTCCTCCAGCCGCACTAACCCTTGCGTTTTTAATTAATAAACACCGTGGTTTCATTTGTTGCGTCTACTTAAGGTAGTACACCCTTACTTTAGTATGTGTTAAATACAATTTGTTTAGTAAGTGCTTTGATAGAGTTTTAATAGTATCGTATGGTGTTTAATAAGGTATTTCTCAGATGCTTTATTTTGTCTGTTAATATTATTATTTTGTTTTTACGTTTATTTTATAATTTATGTGTCAATATAATAATTTATATTATATATTGATATTGCATTGTATGATAAGTTATATTATGTGTCTATATGCTCAATTAATAGTTAACATTAATAATTTTTTTAAAAATATGATCAATACATATATTAAAATAAAAATAAAAATAAGGAGTCTTTTATTAAATAATTACAAAAAATGTGGGGTTATGACAGTTTATGTCCTAGATTTTTGGGAACAGGTTTCAACCATGAACTAGGTATTGACCAAGATGTGTGAGACTAGATGAAAATGGAAAGAGTATGGAAGACCAAGAGTTGGATGGAATGTAAATGAATCTAAGGTGTACTTGCAATGTCCAAAGTGTAAGACCAAGTATGTATGTAGTAGAGTAGGTGTGGCTTCCAAAGAGATGATAGTTTCTCTTGATGAGGTAAGTTGACCTTGACTCTGAGTAAGACCAAAAGAGACCCAAAGGTGATAGACCTTGATGAGGGACTACTTAGCAAAATGTTTTTGTATGTAATGTGTTGACAAAGTATGATGAGGACAAGCAAGTGACCTTTTGACTCAAGTTTAGACAAATGTGAATGTAATGTAAGGTGTAAAGCAATGATGGACTTTGTGAGACCCAAAGATAGGTTGAATGCTAGATGAAAACCCAGAGAGATACCTAGGAAGCTCAATGAGTCTGAAACTGACTGTTCTTTGTTTGCTGGATTATGAAAGTTTTCAATTCTGAACATAGACGTGCCTGTATACATCACAGATGCGCTTAAAGGACACAGATGCTATTCTATCAGACAAAAACATGTTCTTGAGATGTTTTAAGTGCAATGTTGTTCAAAAGACACAGATGCATTTCTTCCCTTCACAGATGTGTTTAGATGACAGAGATGCGGTTCTGTCAGACATAGACGCATTTTTGAAAACTTCGTACAATTTTTCCAATCTGTGAAATGACTTGTTGTGACCAAATCTGAATTTTTGACTATTTTTCGTGCCAAGAGGACACAATGTTGATGAGGAATCAATATTTGCAAGTGTTTTGACTCAAAATGACTCAAAGAAAAGTGTATTGTTTGATGTAAAAATGTTTTGCATACACTTGAAGACACAAAAGACACAATGTTTTGATGTTTGGTCTTGAATGTTTTATTGTTTAAAATAAGTCAAGCACAATTCTTATGGCTGGCCAGGACAATAGTTGTTGATTCCCACATGAGGCTACACTATTCAGAGCAGATACTTAGATGCTTGACCCCACTGGCTCCACCCTCAGCACTCACTTCTCAGGGCATCCAAGCATCAGTCCCCATGAAAACTCCTCGTGGCAAACTTTGTATCTCTACTAAGAACCGTATGTGTGTGGGCCGCTCCAAAGGTCCGACCTCCTGCCCCAACAACTAGAAGGATTTTGGCTTCTAAAACAAAAAGGTGCTAGTAAGGGCATCCGCTCATGTGGCCATACATGCAACACTTTCATCTCTGTAAATACAAAAGGCTCCTAGCTGGTAGGGGCTACGCCTTACAACTGATCAAATAAATTTGATCAAACGGGTTTATGGGGAGACATAGTGTTGGTATGAACTAATCAGCACACGTTATCCATAGTTTTCACCATGAATACAGTTGTTTATAGTGGTTCAGAAGAGGTGGGTTTTCCTCGCTACCACTTGGGTTGTTCTCTCCTGACTAGTAGTCCTAATGGCCACACGGGGAGACAGGCCCTCTAAAGATGAAACAAAAAGAGCCTATTGCTCAAGACACAAAAGACACTGGTTCAATTTTAGTGCACCAATTGAAGTGTTTGCTAGTCTATGAAAATAAGGCACACAATAAAGATCAGAAACCCTTGCCAAGGTCCTACAACAAAGATCTATTAGTAGTTTCAAATGATCGCCCCTTCCTGCAAGCACACAAGTTGGGTAAATTTTAGATCCAAAAGACTTTGTGAAAATAGGGGCCTTCAACAAAATGATTTCTTTTCTTCTTTTGCTTTCAAGACAAGCTGCACCAATTTCGTTAGCTAGATCTGAAGATGTTAGCTCAATATAAACTAGATTTGAAACATTAAATGTAAGACAAAATGGCAAAAAATGAAAACCTTAAATGAGGAAAAAAAAAAAAATTTATTTTTATTATTTTATTTTATCTTTTTAATTTTTTTTTTAAAACACAGACATGATTTTACCCTGCACAAATGTGATTTTACCCTACATAGATGCGATTCCACAACACAGATGCATTTTAACACCTCACAGACATGTTTCTGCAAAAAAAAATGCAAAATAGAAAATCCTGCAAGACACATACGCAATTAAAATGATCACAAACGTGATTAGATCTCACAGACACAATTAAAGTGTCCATAGATGTGCCTATTATGAAAATTTGCAATCTGGAAAATGAAAATACTGCTAGAAACACAGACACGGTTCAGAGGTTCATAGACACGATTTAGGAACACAAACATGATCCTATAATCTGCAAAAACAAAGTGAAATAATGTCAAAGACGCAGATGCGATTCTAGATGTCATAGACATGACAGAAAATCAAAAATGCGATCCGAAAGTACACAGATGCGAAAATATCAAAATGTTGTCGGAAATTTCAGATCTACAACTTCAAAAACACAAAATCACCTATATTACTTTGGATGGTAGGTTTACTAGAGCCTATGGTCACCATTTTGTTTTGCTCAACCATTTCTGCCATGGGGAAAAGGTGATTCTGCCATATTATCTAGCTTGCTCCATGGACCATACTATCAAGGAGATTCAAAAAGATCCCAAAGGTGACCATGCCCTCACCAGGGTCTTATGGCTCTTGTCTATAAACTTCTTAAAGGGAGATGCATTGAAAAACCTATTAAAGGAAAATATGCAAGAGATGAGGACATGAAGAGTGAAGCCAGTGGCTTTAGCTTTGATTCGGAGAGTGAGGGCGACTCGAAGGAGACTAGTAAAAAAGGTAGGAGCAAGGCTAAGAGGAAAAGGTTTGTGGTGGATTCAGAAATTTTGGAGTCTGAGGTCGAATCCTTCGAAGGGAAATTCATTAAAAAAAAGAAAGGGAAAGTTACAGGAAAGCAAATGCAGAGGAAGAAGACCAACAAGGAAAGAAATAAAGATATTAGCCAAATTCTGATTGATTCTAAAGAGGAGGCAGAGGAGAATAAAAAAGATGAGGGAGTGGATAAGGAGGGGGAGGAGAATCCGATCATGGGCAACATTGAGGGTTTGAACACCCAAGGTATGCAGAAAGAGGATCAAGAGGACAAAAGTGGTAAGCTTAGTGACCGTGTTGGTGAAAATATGACTATAAAGGGTTTATGTGAGACCATTGGTACAATGGTGAAGGACATAGGCAGCTTGAAGAAAGATGTGATGACTGTCAAAAGAGCAACGGTTGGCAAGAAACCCCCGATGGAAAATATTAAAGAATTAGTAGTTGCAATTAATAATGCAGAAGCCATTGAAAGCATGGTGGGTAAAATTATTGCTACTGAAAAAAAGGTTAAAGAGATGGAAGAAAATAAGGAGTTGAAAGGGATGGAAACTACTATGAACAATCTGGGTAGTAGAATTGATAAGATGGAACTCACTATTAAGAAGATTGCAGAACAAAACTTCTAGATCCTCAAAGATTCAGTGGATAACATGAACATCTTGATCAGTAGATTTGAGAACAACACAGAGAAGGATGTTGACAAGGAATAGTTGGACAAAAAAGGTCATGAGAAGAGGACCAGAGCCAATACTAGGATCAAGGGTGACATCAAAGGTCATGAGCTAGAGGAGTTAAAAACATCAGTGGACAACATGAAGTAGATGATTGTCCATGCTGAGGATATCATGAAAAGTATATAGCTGTCTCTGTCTCTATCTCGACGGTGGTCTCGTTTTCTGTCTTTTTGCTATCATTTTGCTTTCTGAGTGCTATCTTTTTCTAGTTTTTTATGTAATGTTATGTAATGTGGGTTGTGATCCCTTTTTGTTCGGTTGGGATCTCTTTTAGTTTTTGAAATGATCAGGCATAGATTTCTCTAGTTCTTATGATATCTCCTACTTTGTAAAAGGTTCAGGTTCCTTTCAAAAACCTACTTTTACTTAATCAAAACAACCGGGTCATTATATGTCATTCAGGTCATTTCCAATACCACCTGAGACATAAACACCTCATTTCATACTATCGGGGCTAATGCAATGATCCCAATAGAAAATTTGCAAACCATTGACACATGCAATACCGATTCATCTTTCATTTGTAGGTATGTAGACAAGGTAGCCACTACACACACTTGCCATCTCATTTTCTTCTTTCTTACTGGTAGCATCTTGTTATTCCATGTGTCTTCTTCAACTAAGGGGGTGAATGATAAGGTTAGTTTACTACTCCCCCTAAGGTCTTGCATCTCCTTGAAGCCTTAGGATATATCACCTATGCTTTGAATGTGTAATGTAGGTCCGTGCTTGCATCTTCTTGCTTCTTCTTCCATACCTGCTTGGTCTCATTCTTCTTCCCATTTTTCGTCTTGGGAGTAGGTGTTACCTTCTTTTGTTGATGGGTCCTTCCTCTACTAGATTCTACCACATGAATAGATACTTTTATGTAGAAGCAAACAACATTCATGCCATACACATGATTGGGAGACCTTTTGTGAAATTGGATAGACCATCTTCTTATGGTCATGCTATTGTAACCTACTTCCAAAATTAGTGGACCACTTGATCTTGTAGGAATAAAACCTCTTCTACTTTTGTTCCATGCAACATTTTGTCTCTCATATGCTCTATATCCATTTTCATGTTGAGCATAACTGCTACACTAGTTGTCATGTGATTGCAAATTCATCCTTTTGTAGTTATGACTTTTATGGCCAAAGCCATTACACCTCCAGCAAATGACATTATTGTTTCTAGGAAGAGCATACTATCTATTTGTAGACTTCATTTTGCATTCATTTGCCCTTATGGCCATATCATTTCATGCAAAATAGTAACTGGAGAAAGGGAGAACATAACTTACAAATTTGTTTTGCCATGCTTATGGAGATCTTATCAGTTTAGTATTTCTATTTCTACTTCTCTGAGGATGGATCTTGGATTTTCCACACTCTGTAGCTCTTCCATCTGATCTCTTCTTTTCCCACACTTGTTTTGTCTTGTGGGTGGTGGCATTTCCTTGTCTTCTGCCAGTAGGGGATCTTCTTTGTTTTCTCCTTTTGTTTTTGCTTCTAGTGAAGTTGCCTTCTCCCATCTTCCCTTTTCCTTTGGGATCTGTATTGTTCCTCCTCCTTGCAGCACTGGTCTTCATCCTTTTCTTCATGTCTTCACCAATTGTGGGTAGATCAACCTTCTTATGGGGAGCATCTCTAACTCTGAAGGTCTAACCCTTGTTATCTCCATTTGAGGAGACAAAGAGGATGTCATTATGGGGGACATTCTTGTTGGTGGAGCATTCACCAGCACCACTTCCTAATCCACCAATATCCTTGGCATGCTTTTGATTTTTTAACATTTTATCCAAGACATCACTGTTGCCATCAAACTGAATTCTCACCTTGAGCTCATCCTTACATTTCTCAAGGTCATTTTGGAGAATCTCCATTTCTCCTTCTAGCTGCTGATACTTTTTATTCTTGGCTTCTAGCTCAGATGCTAGATCATTACATTGACACTTCTTGGTGTCTTCTTGTTGAGTCTTTAACTCTGAGATACATTTCTCAGATTCTTCAAGGCATCTGCTCAACCGGTTCTACTCCACAATTGCAGCATTCTTGAATAACTTGTACTCATTTCTCTCTCTACTAAGTTCTTTGAGTGCACTTACAGTTTCTCCTTCAAGATCAACTTCAGCTTCATCTTCTTCTTCACCTTCACTATCACTGCCAAACACATCTCGCTGGTGGAATGACTTGCATGAACATTCATAGATATGTGCCTCTCATCTTCTAATTCTTGAACCATGAAGAGGTGGGTTCCTTCTTCATCATTGTTGCATCTGCTAACAAATTTTCCTTCATCATCTGCAGATATATGAGATGCATTTCTCATCTTGTCTTTACCAACCGGTTCTTCTGTGGTAGCCTCATTTCCACAGAGCTTCTTCAATCTGTCCCATAGGCTTTTTCTCGATCTGCATTTTTCCACCTATGAGGAGACATCATCTGATAACCCACAGTGTAGAGCCTTTATTGCTACATCATTAAACCAGTTTCTTCTTTCTACATCTGAATCAGTGGGAGGACTAACTTTACTAGGGCATCCATTTACAATTGACATCCACACATCAAACCCTAAAGAGGATAGGTAGACTTACATCCTATAACTCCAAACAGATAAATTTGAACCATCCAATATAGGAGTAGGGATTAACACAAAACAAACTATTGTGTTCAAATACCAGAATCTACCCAAGCTAGAGAAAGCTTATCAATAGAGAACCCAAGCTCTAATTCCAATTGTTGAACACTAGATGTTATTGAGAGGGGGGCTCAATCAGTGATTTTGAAACTTTTCCCTTTTCTATCCTATGTGTGTATACCGGTTAATAGATCTAACATAAATAAGACATACTGGTTACATGGGAGACTCACACAAATGCAACCACACATAAAAGGGACATCACATAACATCAGATGTATGAGGAAAACCCAAGATGGAAAAAACCTCGGTGAAAATTGTTGTTGGAGAATATTGCTCCAATCCAGCCTCACAATAAAAACCTCGGTTACAATATTTAGGGCACCAACCCAAGGAGTACCACTCCTTCTTTAGGGCACCAACCCAAGGAGTACCAACCCCTAATTTAGGGCACCAACCCAAGGAGCACCAACCCCTACACCGAGCTCCAACTCAATGATTATAAAATCACATTTTGAATACAAAAGTTATCTTCTTGTTACAAAAGAACTTTGTAACTCTCATGTATGTCTTTCCACTGATTATCCTCTCTTCCATCCTCTATTGATTCTCTCCTCTCTTTTCATTGCAGCAACCTTGTCTCCTACTACAATCCACTCTCTGTTGCACCTTACTCTCTATTGCACCCTTACTAGTGCAGTCTCTTCTTCTTCTTTGTAATTTATGTTCTTTTCCTATTCTGCTCCCTATCGGTTCTCTTTTCTCTCTTCCACATTGCTACTATCCAACAATGGTTTTGATAACTTAGTCAGATGTCTACCATCTGAATCATGTCGGTTCTCATCTTGCCTTCTCTGTCGGTTTAGTCACCATCAGTTTACTCCTCTGTCAAACTCAATGGTCATCTACCAGTTTCCTCACTATTGTCGATTGAACTCTTCAACTCGATTCTCTCTCACACTCAATCTCCTCTCTGATTGTCTTTGAGAACTTGGCTGATTTTCTCTCACATGTAGTAGCAACACTCTCTCTTTGAGCAGCATGAACAATATCTTTGTTTCGCACCTTTATAGCCATCTTTTTCCCACCTAAACATGAGTTTGAACAATGACACAGTAGGGTTTCCACCATGCACTAAATCTACATCCGATCTAATCTCTAATCATCATGACATATCAAATCCAATCTGATTTCTTGTCCTTGATTGATGTTTAGCACTCAATAAATGAGCATCGCCCATCTGTTTACCTTTCAAAACATGTCTTCTCTCTTTGGCCATCTGTAGCATGTTTTTCAGTCTTTTGTCTGATCGATCACATGAGTGATGTGGTTTCCTTTATCCTCTTTGATCTGGAAGATCAGTCTTTACTAGATCTATGTTGTTTCCTTTATCTCAAGCCAAAATCCTCTTCTTTTCTTCCTCGAGCTTCACAGTCATCATAAATGTTGGATCAGTTGCCAATGACATCACCAACACATCATACCGACTTGTGCATGCATGCCACTTCACCTCCACATGGCCCCTTTTGTCAGCATCCACCTTTGCTATGTCTTCTACGTCGGTTCAGACAAGATCAGCGACCAACCACTCAATTGGGTTCACCTACCGGTTCACAGACCCTGTCAGTTATACCCTAACTGGTCTTCCTTCAACCTTGCACTTTTCTTCTCTTCTGGTGGAACACCTAAACTGGTCAGACCACATGCCAACCTACCTCATGCACATCTTCATCAGATGGGAGCCTTCTATATCTACACTTTGTCAACTTTACCAGTGGACATACTTACTGGTAAACACCTTGATGACACCATGTTATCAACCTTAAACTTCCTCCATCTATCTGTATTTGTGGTAACACCTTTCTTCACCATAGGACCAATTATTCTATTATCATGTTTGTCAAAATGACAAACATATCCTTCAATCTCTGTATCGGCAACTCAACATGTCTATCTGGCTGATCTGATGCATATCTCTGATTTCATGCACCTAAGGTGAATTAGAGTTTCACTAGTTGATCTGGTGTGAGCCTTCATTGTTAGAATCAATGACATTCCCAAAGACATTGAGAGGGGGGGGTGAATTAGTGTCTAATTGGTTAGAAGAATATTTAAACTTATTAAGAACTTTCTATCCCAAAATAATGTACCGGTAAATAAGAATTAATGTAGCAAATAAGAATAATAGAGACAACATAGAGAACACACCATAACACAAGATATTTAATGAGGAAACCTGGTGTGGGAAAAACCTCGGT
This sequence comes from Cryptomeria japonica, assembly GCF_030272615.1. Taxonomy (NCBI): domain Eukaryota; kingdom Viridiplantae; phylum Streptophyta; class Pinopsida; order Cupressales; family Cupressaceae; genus Cryptomeria; species Cryptomeria japonica. Next base: position 77,742,560 of record NC_081405.1, read on the forward strand.
GGGATTTGTGACCCACAATATTCACTCACTGGCCAATGAATAAATATTACTTACAATGAGAGGCCTGCACATGTAGGAAGGCTAGCATCCTAGAGCTCACTACTCAATCACAAAACAAAAGTATCACTAACTTACAAAATGGATTATTAAAATCCAATACAATGTACTGCTTCAGATCAGCATCAACTATGCCATGTTCAGTGCCGGTTTAAGCTCAGTCTATTACCAAAAACCTTCACTATCAGCTATATCAAAATATCATCTAACCTTCATCTCCTTTTTCTTTTTTTTCAAAAAAGACCTATAAGATCTCATGCATATATATATGAGTCTTTTACAATATGTCATGTCAGATTTTACAAAAGATAATTATAATATAAAACAATAAACAAAGTTATTCCATTTTGGCCCGAGTGTTGATATGCATTATTGTCGTTGCCGGTGAGGTGCTTGCCGGTGTATGTAGAAGTCTATTGCCAATGTCGGTAACTGTCAGTGGGTTGACAAATGTATGCCAGTTGGTTGCTATCAATGACAATATCAACTATTCTCATAAGAGTGTAGAATGCCAACATTCATACACTTGCCTTTAACTCTTTTATCTTATCTCCGAGAACTATGATGCATTCCATGCATAATAGTAGATAAGCTCCACTTACTGATGGGAGTGGATCCTTGTCATCTGCATCCTATATTGCACCAATGTGGCTTCCCTGTTTGAGCAGCATATCATCAAACAGGCACATGTGATCTAGTTGGGCATATTCACTATCAGTCATCTTTACAAATGGTGACTGCATCTTTATTAGGTGGGAGTTCTGATATTTCTCATCCACATAGCATGTCGGTGGCCTACACATACCTCTCCTCCAGTGTTGATGTGATTTAGGTAACATTCCCCTCTTCATCACAATCAACCGTCCAGTATCCTTCTCTCTTGTTGGTTGCAAACTATGTACTACCAACATGTCACTTACCGGTCTGCAGTCCTTATGTCTTCAACAAAAGTTAACACTAAATTGTATACTGGTGACCTTCTCTTCCTTACCGGTGACCTGCTATGCTAGATGACATCAAAGACAGTACTGCACATACATCTCCCATACCGATTGTCATCCTATTTCGGTTGACATCAATGACAACACAATGACAACAATATATAATTTTGATGTGGGTGATCTTTTTGGTGTGTGATGTGAACTGATGCGAGTGATAGATGATCGAGAATCGGTTTTGGCACAGTTTCACGTGTGCATTCTTGATCTGCTAGTTGACTAAGACAATGTATAGGGCAAAACAGAATAGAATAGAGAAGGTGATCTAGTCATTCAATTTGTGCTTAACCGGAACTCATCCAGGCATAATAGTTGTTATTTTTGAGTTCATACATTGTAATTCATCACTGTATTAGCTATGTAAGTCAGTGAGACTTCCCTAAAGGTTGTAGCCTTTCAGGTTATTGTAATTGAGCAGTGAACTCTAGGCACTGTGCCTGAATGTCTATTCATTCCCCATTTGTAATATTGTTTTTATATGGGCCCTAGTGGAATAATATTGTGGGTTCAAATCCCATCGTGTTTTTTCCCATTTGGGTTTCCAAGTAAAAATACTGGTGTTATGATCTTGTGGTTGTTTGTTATTTGTTTCTGCATTTCAGTTTTAAGTGTATGCTTCTGGTGGTTAAAAGTTAAGTTTGAAAATCTGTCAACCGGTATATCGCTAATTCACCCTCCCTCTCAGTGATCCCTGATTCCAACAAGACCATAAGTTAGAACTCTTGTGGGGCAAGATACATTGATTAATTGTGCATCCCACCAGCCTGCATGGGTAAAGAGGACTCTTAAATAATAATACGAGATGACAATAAAAGGAAAGAAGAGGTAGCTTGATTGCTTATGATAGTCCACGTGGCGGTTGACCAAGGTTGACCAGTGACTTGGACATCAATAAAGAAGACTTCTGATGACATTTGTGCATGTCAATAGGTATAAGGGTTTTACGTGGTAGCTGACCGACCTTGACTGAGTAATTCGACAAAGGAAATGGAGACATATGGCATCCTACCTTGTTGATGAGAATATCTGATACGCAGAAGATGATGATGAAGGATCTAAGTGTAGTAGTTGTTGATCATATCAAGGTAGGTTGACAAAAAATGGAGAATGCATTAATAGCAACCAAGTTGCAGATTGGTTGGGTGGCTCAAGGAAGGAATATAGATCATTTTCAGTAGAGAAAGATTACTAAACTTAGTAATATAAGTACAAAGAATGATCCGAATAAAGATATCATGTATTTAGTATAGACAATAAATTTGAGAGAGAATAAAATCTCCTGAGGTACAGATTTCCAAGACAATTGACTCAATAAAATATTCAAGTTGGCAGTAGAAGAAAAATAATATGATGGGTACAAAGTCGAACTAATCCAGTAGCTATTTGATGAGATTTGACATTGGTAGTTGCAGTTGTTGAGATAGAGATAGAGGTGGAAATAGAAATATAAAAACGAGTTGACATGAAGTGGTGTGGGGGGAGAGTAGATAGTGTGGTGTTGTTGTCGATAGAAAAATAGGAAAATCTACATAAGAGAAGAGAGGAAGTATAGAGAAAGAACAAAGTATTCTATAAGGTGGAGTAGTAGCAGAAAGAAGAAGTCAACCAAACGGGGGAAGAAGAAGAAACAGAGGAAGAGACCCAACGGATAAATAATTTCATCCTCAAGAAATGAGAAATTTGTAAGTGTTACTAGGTGCTCATAAAATTAGGGTTTGGTGCTCCTCGGGTTGGTGCCCTAAAAGTTCCAGGATTGGTTATCCTTGGGTTGGTGCCCTTATCCTTTTAATTTTTAATTTACTGTGAGGCTAGATTGGAGCAGTAGACTCTAGTAGCCATTCTCACCAAGGTTTTTCCCACATCGGGTTTTCGTCATATATTTTGTGTTGTGGTTTGATTTGTGTGTGTGTATGTTCTTAATTAATTTGTATTTTCCACACTTGCACACATAGTTAAAAATTTTAAAATACACTAATTCGCCCCCCTCTTAGTGTCCATTTTTTTCTTCAGACATTAGGTGTCATATTGGGTTGTAAGGGGCAATACGTGTTAGAACATGTGAACCCTTAGGATAGCATATGGACATCATATGGTCCTAAAGGGTCATATGGTGTTTTGAGGGGCCATATGGTGTCTTTGTTGGGACCTCCAAAATTAGGCATAATTTTGAGGACCTAGGTTCAAAATTTTGTATATTGCATTCAAAATCGCCTTTTAGAACAGACCTAAGTAGCTCAGTTTGTGAGCTCACATTTTTGCACGTATTAAGTTTCATGCAAAATCCTCTTGGAGGAGACTTAAGCACCTATCAGAGGTTCTATATACCTGTTTGCATCTTCCTCAGACTTGTTTTTACTAGTTTGTGAAGTCTCCTTTGGAGGTCCAGAAGTTGGCTTATTGATTTGTAGCAATTTACCTTTTTTGAGTAGCCCTATTTCAACAATTGAATCTTTTTGTCAGATGATTTTCAAGACCAACAAAGAATTTCTCATGTTTCTTTGCTAATTTTTGAAGTCCAATGCCAAGTGTCTTAGCCCCATGAATCTATTTGACAAGTTTTCAAGGTCAATTTCATTTGCAAAAAGTTTAGTTTTGCAAACTGAATAGTGTCAAGTAGCAGTTTGAATCACACTTTGTGAATTTTTATTTCACATCCAGTTGACCTACATGAAAAATTGCTTGTACCCCATGATTCCCTATACAATTATTTATCATATCTCCAGTTTGTAGCCCCCCAGCTCATCATTTGCTATGTTTTCAAAGCTCATTCCAAATGCACTTTTGCACAGGTTTAACAGGCAACACTTTCTAGATATTTTGCATAAGCAACTTTGGAGATTAATAACCTTTTTTTCCAATGACAATCCATCTGATTCCTTGGATTCTTCATATTACATTATATCAATGTGCCAAGTTTCAGGCTTTGATCAGGTGTTTGGGTCAGTTTTCAAAGCCAATTTCAGGGCCTACTCAGGTGTTTTTGACCAAATTTCAGAATATCAAAAATGACAAGTTTAATGGTTGTGCATTCAATTTCTCGCACCCTGAACATTTCCAGTCAGTAAATCAGGGCATGTTGAGCAAGTTACTTGTCCAGAAATGAAAGATATTTTAGTCGGGCCCACCAGGGGCCCGACTAACCTAGTAAGTAGATCAGAGCCCATTAAAATAAATATGTTATTTAAATTATTTTGATTTAAATAATAGTATCTATATTAATTTTGATGAGAAGGGGAAAATTCAGAACTCAAATTGTATAAATCAATTTACTGATTTAAATATGCGATGGTGCCAAAGGATAGTTGATTTGTTGGATTATTTCAAATGATCTAGACAAAGAGGGTGCAAAGGGGATCCAAGAGTAATATTAAAATTTATATTGCAATACTGACTAATGAAGTGACCCAATGGAACCATATACAACTCATTTTAAAATATGTGTCATTTAAATCATTTTGTTTTAAATCATTCTATTTCAAAGTCTTGGGGTAAATAGAAAGGGTGAAATGTTTGAGGTAACCTCACTAAATCCTTGGAAGTAAAAAAGATAAGGAGTTTTTTGTTACGAAAAAACCATTTTATATTGATTTGAAATTAAAATGAAGAAATGGAGCGGGCAATTTATTTCATGAAAGGATGAAGTAGACAATGGTGGGCCCACAAGAAGAAATTTTCTTTTTGAAGAGGGCTATAAAGACTTCATAGTATTTTGTTTTTGAGGAGGGAACAGAAAGTTCTTGTCTTTCCCCATGTAAAGTCTTAGGCCAACAAAAGGAACCCGCGAGATGGTGGGAGGGGGAAAGGAAAAGCTTCCCCTGCCACCCTACACATAAGAAAAGATGAATGCCCAAGTGTGTAAAAGGGGAATTGCTAGCTTGTGTGGGTTAAAATTATGGTTTTGAAGAAGCAGATTTGCCTAAAACATAAGGAGCCACAGGAGTCAAATATGTATGGTCCACATTCACAGAAGAGACTCTAAAATCCATCAAGAAGATGCAGTCCCCGTCTTTTCAAGGGCATCAACACTAACACAGTGAGGACATTTTAAACACCCACAGGTGCAAGGATAAGCATAAAGGGGAATTGTTGAGATTTATTTTGAAAACTTTTAAGGCAAAATGGAGTTTGATGGCATAAATCTGAACACTACAATTCCTCTTGGAAGTTCCCCACATTTGAAATAATATGAGAACAAGTTTAGCGTTGTTAACTGAATGATGATATGAGTATAAGCTATTTGCCCTGTTCCATGACAGGATGAAATGGATCAAACAGGTTTTGATACATAGAGTGCTTTTTTTGGCCCATGTTGGGGTAGGTGATTTCTGTTATGAGTGCTAAGGATTAAACACCTTGCAGGTTTGTCATCGGTTTTGTGTGCAAGTCAAATTGATTGTAGTTATTATGATGAGACAAATGTTATTAAAGGGCTTCAGCAGATCGCGCTAGGGGTTATGGGGAGCAATGCAAACATGGAAATTTCAGGTTAGCACAGATAGTGTGTTCATTGGCGGGCATACTAAAATTTGGGACCACACTCTACAACCTATGCTATCACCTTGGTAAGATCGTAAGCCAAACATGGGAGTTGCTTTAGTCGATGAACCATTTCCAAGCCTTTACCCAACACTCACCTCGCCTGTGCCAATATTCAAGCAATGTAGTGTAGATTTAATATACATGTTTAGGCATCAATATAAAATGAGTAAAGGGTTCAACTTTCAACGTGATACTCACATAGGCTCACTCTCAGCATTGATATGGCAATGTCATTAAGTTGTTGGGGCCATTGTGGCTTCATCACTGAAATGTGCAGTAAATCAAACTAGTACCTTTGCTAGTGGGTACGAGTTGTTTCATGAGGATTCTTGATGCATGAAATGAGCTATGGACTGGGAGCGAGAGGTTGATTCCATAATGGGAATTTGGTATTCTCAAGTTTATCTCGCTAATGCAGCATCAAGGTAGATATTCAATGACCTTCGGGCTATGCTTCACGAAGAACAGAAGGAATTCACAGGAAGTGTTCCAGTAGTATGTGGATGTATTTCTTTCAATGAACTGAGACAATCAATGTGGTTAGATGACTAAACTTTAGAAGTGAATAGAAAAGGTTTTGTAAAGAGGGAACCGATTGGGAGGTAACAACAAAATTTTCACTATGAATAAAATGACTTTGTGCCAAGGGGTTTAACGTAAAGGATAATAAGTTTGGAATGGTTTGAGTGTCACATTGAAATATTCTTCACTCAAGTATAGTCATGAGAGTACTTTGCTATAGAACTTTAACTTCCACAGTGAAAAGTGCTTCAAAGGAAACATTAAACATCTTCAACTAAAATGCAAAAGAGAAAACAAGTAAATTCAAAGCATTTTTCAAGTTTCTTGGTGTAAATGGAAGAAGAAAAAGTGGGTATTTATGTAGATCAAAAGGAAAACATGCAGCAGAGGAGGGTCTTTATTTTGGTTGATGAGGAAATTTGTGCATTGAAACATTTTTAGATGGCCTAAGAGTTTCTTACGTAGATAGGATTTTCTTTGTTTCATCTTCTGATTACTTTCCAAATTATGGTAAATATTCAGAATATATTTTTCAAAGAGAAAATGTACAGAAAAAGTGACAGAACAATGCAGCCATCAGTGAAGGGGGTACTTTTTTTAAGGTTATTTTTTTACAAAGAAATGAATGTGATAAAAATGAGGCATTTTTATTTAACCTAGGGATTATTCACACAAAGGGGGTAACTTTTTAATTCAGCAATCACTAAGTTTTGTTTTTTACGCAAGAGGCAAGTGTGCATGGCAAAGTCTTGAATGGTCCATTATTCTCTTAGGGGTAAAGTCAAGTGTGCAAAAAATGTAAGAGACCGGTCATCTTAGCAGAGGAGTGATTTTTTCCTATTTGTAGTCATAAGGGGAATACATGAGAAAAGTTAGTTCTTGACTTTCACAAAAGAGGTATTTTTTAGTTTGAGAACGGGGAGGGAAAATGTGAGCTTCTAAAGTCAAATGGATAGGGACTAAAAATGGAAACTTTGGTCAAGGTGAAGGAAGTTGAATTGACAAGTGACCAAGATGGTATTTTTTATATTTTCAACAATTTCCAACAGGGGTCAGAGATGAAATTTTGGCATTTGTGATGGGGAAGAGTGCGAATTTGAAATGTGAAGATTTCAATAAAGAAGACATGTCTCTTCAAAGATGCTTTTAGGGTTTTCTTAGGGTCTTATTCTCTTGAATGTATATGAGTTTTCTTCTTCTCAGTTTCATTAATTTTGAATGCAATATTTTTGTAAGTGCTAGAAGCAAGACTTCTATGTATAGTTTCAGACTTAGAGTAGCTTTGAGTTGTTATTCTCAACATGTAATCTATTGTTTTCACAAGAAAATTTTATGAGTTTTTCTCAAGCTATCTCTTTCATGCATTATTCTCATTTTATGAAATAGAAGATGAAGTATACTTTATTTTGTCCAAGCAAGTCTGGTGTTAATTTATCTTTATCTTCTCTTCAAGGAAGAGATTAAAATGCCTAAGGTAGAATGAGAAATAGTATTATGTATATGCAGAATTTTAAGAATGGTTGCAAGAAAGCTTCAATGGAGAGTGTTGATGTCATGCATTAGTTCTCAGATCTAGTTGGTTATGTTCACTCTATTTGGTATCACTTGCTACTTGTTGTAGGTTGACTCGGCTACCCTAATAAGGCACCAGTCATGGGATTTTTTTTCAGTTTTCAAAATCATTTCATATTTAAAATCTACTTTCATTTATGCACTAGGAGTAGGATTAGTGTAGAACCCTTCCCTCAATGAGTGCATAAATACTTATAAACTAAGGTTATAGCCAAAAGCAAGAGTTTATCCATCTTCCTCAGTACATTTTAATTGGGATGATCTGCTATATTTTGTAATGTCATGAGTCTTAGAAGATGAAAGTTGTTTGGACATTACATAGGTTGACCCACCTTGGTCTCATAGAGCCAAAACTATAGGAGATTTTAGTCTTGTGACTAATTCCGATTCGTTGGCCAAATCCTATTCTGAGTTTGTTGATGAGTTAGTGGCTTTTTGTCTAGAACTTAGAATATCTTGATTTGGGAACCAACGATCCTAAGGGGTCATATGGTGTCGGTAGGGATCATATGAGGTCTTAAGGGCCCACACATATTTTAGAACAACATATGACCCCTTAGGACACCATATGACCAGGGTCATGTCATGTACTAGGATGTTAAAAGGGGTCATATGGTGTTTATGGGGTCATATGGTATCATTAGGGGGTCATATGGTGTACTAAGGGCCCACACATTTGTTAAAACAATATATGACCCCTTAGGACACCATATGAATGGGGTCATGTCATGTACTAGGATGTTAAAATGGGTCATATGGTGTCCTAAGGGCCCACACATTGTTATAACACCATATGACCCCTTAGGACACCATATGACCAATTAGGACATGATGTCCTAATTGGTCATTTGGTGTCCCAAGGGGTCATGTCGTGTACTAGGATGTTAAAAGGGTCATATGGTGTTCTAAGGGGTCATATGGGGTTCTAAGGGCCCACACATGTGTTAGAACACCATATGACTCATATGGTGTCATAAGGGCTCATGTCATGTACTAGGTTGTTCAATGGGGTCATATAGTGTCCTAAGGGGTCATACGGTGTCAGGGGTCATATGAGGTCCTAAGAGCCCACACATGTGCTAGAAAACCATATGACCCCTTAGGACATCATATGACCCTGTCGGATACCATATGACTCATATTGTGTCATAAGGGGTCATGTCATGTACTAGGTTGTTTAAAAGGGTCATATGATGTCTTAAGGGGTCATATAGTGTTGTTAGGGGCCATATGGGGTCCTAAGGACCCACACATGTGTTAGAACACCATATGACACTATAAGACACCATATGACCCCTTCATACACCATATGACCCATTAGGGCATCATATTGTCATAAGGGGTCATATGGTGTCATAAGTGGTCATTTCATGTGCTAGGAAATTAAAAGGCATCATATTGTGTCCTAAGGGGTCATAAGGAAATCATATTGTCCTAAGGAGTCATATGGTTTCACAAGGGGTCATGTGGTGTCCCAAGGGTTCATAGGATACTATATGACCCCTAGCAATGCCACATGGTGTCTTAAAGCATTATATGGTGTCCTAAGGGGTCATATCATGTACTAGGATGTTAAAAGGGTTCATATGGTATCCTAAGGGGTCAAATGACACCATATGATCCCTAATGAGACCACATGGTGTCCTAAGGGGTCATATGGAGTCACAAGGGGTCATGTCTTGTACTAGGATATTTAAAGGTGTCATATGGTGTTATAAGGGGTCATAGGACACCATATGACCCCTTAGGACAACATACACCCCCTAACAACACCATATGGTGCCATGAGGGATCATACAGTGTCACAAGGGGTCATGTCATGTACTAGGATGTTAAAAGGGGTCATATGGTATCCTAATGGGTCATAAGACACCATATGACCCCTTAGGACACCATATGACTCCTAACAACACCATATGACCCCTAACTACACCATATGATCCCTAACGATACCATATGGTGTCTTAAGGGGTCATATTGTGTCATAAGGGGTCATGTCATGTACTAGGATATTAAAAGGGGCCATATGGTGTCCTAAGGAGTCATAGAACATCATATGACCCCTTAAGGCACTATATGACCTCTAACAACACCATATGGTGTCCTAAAGGGTCATATCATCTCACAAGGGATCATGTCATATACTAGGATTTTAAAAGGGGTCATATGGTATCCTAAGGGGTCATAGAACACCATATGGGTTTTTTCTAGGTCATATGGTGTCTTAAGGGGTCATAGAATACCATATGACCCCTGAAGACATGATATGATCCTTTAGAACACCATACAACCTCTAATAACACCATATGGTGTCCTAAGGGGTCATATGGAATCACAAGGAGTCAGTCAGGTATTAGGATGTTAAAAGGCATCATATGGTGTCCCAAGGGGTCATAGGACACCATATGACCTCTAACGACACCATATGGTGTCTTAAGGGGTCATATGATGTCACAAGAAGTCATGTCATGTACTAGGATATTAAAAGCGATCATATGGTGTCCTAAGGTATCATAGACCACCATATGACCCCTTAGGACATCATATAGCCCCTAATGACACCATATGGTGTCCTAAGGGGTCATAGAAGATCATATGACTCCTTATGACACCATATGACCCCTAACAACACCATATGACCCCTTAGGACACCATACAACTCCTAACGATATCATATTGTGTTCTAAGGGGTCATATGGTGTCATAAGGGGTCATGTCATGTACTAGGATGTTAAAATCTTGGTCATAGGACACCATATGACCCCTAACAACACCATATTACCCCTTAGGACACCATAGGACCCCTAACGACACCATATGGTGTCCTAAGGGGTCATATGGTCTCACAAGGGGTCATGTCATGTACTAGGATGTTAAAAGGGGTCATATGGTGTCATTAGGGGTCATATGGTATCCTAAGGGGTCATAGAACACCATATGACCCCTTTGGACACTATATGACCCCTAACGACACCATATGACCCCTTACGAAACCATAGGACCCCTGACGACACCATATGGTATACTAAGGGGTCATATGGTGTCACAAGGGGTCATGTCATGTACGAGGATGTTGAAAGGGGTCATATGATGTCCTAAGGAATCATAGGACACCATGTGACCCCTAATGACACCATATGGTTTCCTAAGGGGTCATATGATGTCACAAGAGGTCATGTCATGTACTAGGATGTTAAAAAGGGTGATATGGTGTCCTAAGGGGTCATAGAACACCATATGACCCCGAACGATACCATATGGTATCCTAAGGGATCATAGAAAACCATATGACCCCTTAGGACACATATGACCCCTAATGACACCATATGACCTCTTAGGACACCATACGACCCCTAAAAACACTATATGGTGTCCTAAGGGGTCATATAGTGTCATAAGGGGTCATCTCATGTTCTAGGATGTTGAAAGGGGTCATATGATGTCCTAACAGGTCATAGGACACCATATGACCCCTAACAACACCATATGGTTTCCTAAAGGGTCGTATTGTTGAACACAGAGTACCACTGAGAGGGGGGTGAATCAATGGTTCCTAAACTTTTTGACTTTCAAAGCAACTTCAGAATATCAATTAACCACCTCGGCTCCACATGACATCACCATGGTCAATCACTCAACTCATTGACACAATTGGTTCATACTTGAACATTCAGCAAACTCATACCGATACATGCCTTTACTTGTGAGATCTTCTTCTTCTGCTAATCCGGAAGTTCACACTATACCGGTAACACATCTTTACCTCCAGTGGTTTGTGATATCTTTAACATTCTGCCTCTTCATCATAAACAGGCAGCCAATCTCCAGACCGGTTTATGTCTTACCAGTTGTTGCTCAACATGTTAATAGACACACAACCTTCATCTTAGTTTATACCTTACCAGTAAGCCTTCATTCTATCTACTCACTCTCATGTGAATTGCCATCATGTCGGTCACTCCTTCTTTCTTACGAGTGACCATGCCAAACTAGTTGATATCAATGACAACTTAAAGCCAAAATGCCAACACGTATGGTATCACAAAGGGTCATGACGTGTATTAGGATGTTAAAAGGGGTCATATGGTGTCCTAAGGGGTGTTGGGACACTGTATGAGCCCTAACCTAGGGGGTCATATAATGTCAAAAGGGGTCATGTCATGTACCAGGATGTTAAAAGGGGTCATATGATGTCCAAAGGGGTCATAGGACACCATATGACCCCTAACAACACCATATGGTGTCCTAAGGGGTCATATGGTGTCGTTATGGGTCATATGGTATCTTAAGGGATCATATAATATCATATGACCCCTAACAATACCATATAGTGTCCTAAGGGGTCATATGGTGTCATAGAACACAATATGACCCCTTAGGACACTATATGACCTCTTAGACACCATATGGCCCCTAACAATTCCATATGGTGTCCTAATGGGTCATATGGTACCACAAGGGGTCAATTTGTTTACTAGGATGTTAAAAGGAATCATATGGTGTTCTAAGGGGTCTTAGGACACCATGTGACCCTTTAGGACATCATATGACCCCTAATGACACCGTATGGTGTCCTAAGGGGTCATACGATGTTGCAAGGAGTCATGTTATGTACTAGAATGTTATAAGGGTCATATGGTGTCCTTAGGGGTCATAGAAGACCATATGACCCCTTAGGACACCATATGACCCTTAATGACACCATATGGTGTGCTAAGGGGTCATACAACACCATATGACCCCTTAGGACACTGTATGACCCCTAACGACACCATATGACCAATTAGGACACCATACAACCCATAATGACACTATGTGGTGTCTTTAGGGGTCATATGGTGTCACAAGGGGTCATGTCATGTACTAGGATGTTAATGATGAATACTAAGATGGGGGGTGAATTAGTATGCCTATGAACTTAACCAAACTCTTAAATAATTTTCCAGTAGACCGGTGTAGTAGTTTAAAAAATAAACTAGTTAAAACATAAATAAGCCAAATAGAAAATAAAGCATTCACCCATAAAAGCACAATCACCATAACACGAGATATTTTGACATGGAAACCCAAATGGGAAAAACCACAGTGAGTAAAACTCACAAGTCAACTATCTGCAGAATAGTAACCAGACCGGTTAAGGTCAAACCGGTTAAGGTCTTACAATGTTCTTCACTAGAACAGATCCTGTTAGGAATCCAGATCTATGTTAGGAGATAAGTCCAATTAAAGACTACCATGTTAAAGGATATCAAATCCATGACTGTGAACCACCTTGTTAGAGGATTTACAATAGGCTTGGCTGGGCCTACTCAGTTAAAGGTTTCAGACTTGTTGAAGATATTAGTAATCAACACATGAATGATCTAGATAGTAGCACATAATGCTTGATTAGATCCCTATTAACTCCTTCATTACTTCAGTCTTCTATGCTTTGCACTCTCAGTCTTAGTCATGCGATACCTTTCCTCTCAAAGACTCGCACATATCAACTTTTGTTCTCCTACTAAAACCCTAGACATGATTTCCTTAAATAGGAACTTGATTACATGTCAGTCCAATAGGATTATATTACAATTTCCTAGGTAGAGTTAATCTAGACACATTTGGTAACACGACACAAAAAAACCACTAAAGTGTCAGTGGATGATAACTCATCACACATTACATGTATACCGGTTAATTACATATACCAATCAATGGTTAACAGGTGAAGACTGGAAAACTTGATCATAGTCGATCTGATCAAAAGATTAACTGTCGCTCGGGGTCTCCATTCTGCTTGAGGTCTTCATACCACTTGATCGATAAACTTCTTCTTTAAAAAATTGATAGTCTTCAACCAAATAAATACTATACATACAATACCGGTTAGAACAACTACCGGTTGAGAATAATACATTCATAAAATAAGTGTGTGTCCATCAGTGACAATCACAACTAAACATCATCAAAATACCAATAGTTAAAAGGGGTCTTAGGACACCATATGACCCCTAATGACACCATATGGTGTCTTAAAGGGTCATATGGTGTCACAAGGGGTCATTTCATGTACTAGGACATTAAAAGGCATCATATGGTGTCCTAAAGGGTTTTAGGACACCATATGACCCCTAACGACACCATATGGTGTCTTAAGGGGTCATATGGTGTCACAAGGGGTCATGTCATGTACTAGGATGTTAAAAGGGTTCATATGGTGTCCTAAGGGGTCTTAAGAAACCATATGATCCCTTAAGACACCATATGACCCCTAACAAAACCACATGTCCGCTAATGACACAATATGGTGTCCTAAGGGGTTATATGATCTCACAAGGGGTCATGTCATGTACTAGGACATTAAAAGGTGAAGCAGTCACCAACTAGGAGGGACCTCAAAGAGATCAGTCCAGAATGGTTAGCAAGAGTAAACACAACAAAAACATGGGGACATGATGGAGGCAATACAAAATAGATTGAACTATATCATGAAAACTAATTACAACCAACTGGTAACAACCGAGTTACAGAAACTGGCTCACAGGCCTGCTACAACATGCTCAAAATACAGAATAGGTCACAACCAGGACCTCAAATATTAAGATCTATCTTATATGCTTAGTCTAATTTCTTAATTTACATTATAATACTCTATTACAATGATTTATATGATCCAAGGGGATCCAGTCGGCCCAAAAAGGGATCAAAACCCCAAGAACAAGACCTAACGTGTAAAACCAACAAGGTCGGCCTCCAACAAAGAAATTCCTCCATAAAATCCAAAGGGTGAAGTGTATATCATGGCGAAAGGTCTGCCACATGCTAAGAAACATCGGAATCAATGCTTAGGGCTCCGCAAGATATGAAAGTGATCTGGTAGATCACCAATGCAAATAGGTCCACGCAATCGGTAACAAAAAACTGTATCGAAAACCGGTAGTGATAACTTTCTGGAAAATGATCCAAATGCTCCAAATTTTGGGAGTAAGGAAGACGATCAAGTCTTCAATAAAAATACAACTCCATAGGTTCCGATGAGCCAAATTTGGGACACACAAAAAGAAATGCTGAAATTGCAAATAGAAGGTCAAATAGAAAGGATATTTTTTGGTTGATGCAAGATTGCTATGAGCTTGGGATGCTCCTACTTAAAAAGGGGTCATATGGTAGCCCTAAGGGGTCATAGGACACCATATGACCCCTTAGAACACCATACGACCCCTAATAATGCCATATGGTATCCTAAGGGGCCATACAGTGTCACAAGGCGTCATGTCATGTACTAGGATGTTAAAAGGAGTCATATGGTGTCCTAAGGGGTCATAGGACACCATCTGATCCCTTAGGACCCCATATGACTCCTAACCACACCATATGACCCTTTTAGGATACAATATGACCCCTAACAATGCCATATGACACCTAACAATACCATATGGTGTCCTAATGGCTCATATGGTGTCATAAGGTCTCATGTCATGCACAAGGATGTTAAAAGGGGTCATATAGTGTCCTAAGGGGTCATAGGACAACCATATGGTACCTTAAGATACTATATGACCCTTGACGACACCATATGGTTTTCTAAGGGGTCATATGGTGTCCTAAGGGGTCATAGGACTCTATATGATCCTTTAAGATACTATATGACCCCTAAGGACAACATATGACCCCTTAGGACACCATATGACCCCTAAAGATACCATATGGTTTCCTAAGGGGCCATATGGTGTTGTTATGGGTAATATGGTGTCCTAAGGGGTCATAGAATGCCATATGACCCCTAACAGCAGCATATGGCCCCTTAAGACACCATACAACCCCTATTGACACCATATGGTGTCCTAAGGGGCCATCTGGTGTCACAAGGGGTCATGTCATGTACTAGAATGTTAAAAGAGATCATATGGTATCCTTAGAGGTCTTAGGACACCATATAATCCTTAGGACACTGTATGACCCCTAACGACACCATATAGTGTCCTAAGGGGTCATATGGTGTTGTTATGGGTCATGTGGTGTCCTAAGGGGTCCTAGAACACCATATGACCCTTAACGGCACCATATTACCCCTTAGGACACCATATGACCCCTAACAACACCATATGGTCTCCTAAGGGATCATATGGTTTCACAAGGAGTCATGTCATGTACTAGCATGTCAAATGGGTTCATATGGTTTCATAAGGGGCTTAGACACCATATGACCCCTAACGATACCAAATGACTTGTAACGACACTATATGATGCCTAATGACACCATATGGTGTCCCAACAGGCCATATGATGTCACAATGGGTCATGTCATGTACTAGAGTGTTAAAAGGGGTCATATGGTGTCTAAAGGGGTCATAGAACACCGTATGACCCCTTAGGACATCATATGATTCCTAACAACACCACATGGTGCCCTAAGGGCTCATATGGTTTCACAAGGGGTCATATTGTGTACTAGGATATTAAAAGGTGTCATATAGTGTCCTAAGGGGTCATGAGACAACGTATGACCTCTTAGGACATCATATGATCCCTAACAACACCATATGGTTTCCTAATGTGTCATACAGTGTCACAAGGGGTCATGTCGTGTACTAGTATGTTAAAAGGGGTCATATAGTGTCCTAAGGGGTCATAGGACACCATATGACCCCTTAGGACACCATATGACTCCTAAGGACACCATATGACCTTTTAGGATACCATATGACCCATAACAACACCATATGACCCCTAACGACACCATATAGTGTCCTAAGGGGTCATATTGTGTGATATGGGGTCATGTCATGTACTAGGATGTTAAAAGTGGTGATATGGTGTCCTAAGGGGTCATAAGACACCATATGACCCCTTAAGACATTATATGACCCCTAACAACACTATATGACCTCTAATGATTCCATACTATGTCTTAAGGGGTCATATGATGTCAGAAGGGGTGATGTCATGTACGGGGATGTTAAAAGGGGTCATATGGTGTCCTAAGGGGTCATAGGACACCATATGACACCTTCTCTCTCTCTCTCTCTCCCTCTCCCCTTCTCTATCTCTTTGTCTCACTCTCCATCTTTATCTCTCTCTCTCCCCTTCCCCCTTTCTCTCTCTCACTCTCTGTCCTTTTCCCCTTCCCCCCTTTCTCTCTCTCTCTCTCACTCTCTCTCCCTTCCCCTTCCCCCCCCCCTCTCTCTCTCTCTCTATGCCCCCCTCCCCCGCCCCTCCTTTCTCTCTCGCTATGTCTCCCCCTCTTTATCTCCCTCTCTCACTATTTCTCTCTCTATATCCCTATCTCTCTCACTATTCCTCTCCTTATCTCCCTCAAGCATCTCTCACAGTTTTCCTATATGTAAACAAATTGGATATGGGATATTAATCCAATATCCGATTTGTTTCTATTAGGGAGTCAACATTCAAAAAATGGGTACCAACAGAATTGTTCTGGGAGCATAGGGGAAATATGTATAGAAATCAAATATCCAATTTTTGTACCACAAAAAATAGGTTTGTGGGCCATTTTGTGCATTCCAACGGCCCACACATTGGTGTTGTAGGAAACTATCATGGGGTTTCAGACAGACAGTGATAGAATTATACTTTTGAGATATTCTTGTAGACAAATTTGTCATTGTCAATCATTTAGGAGAATGTTTGTGAAGGTATAATGGGAAGCAACAACCGTCAAAAGAATAAAAGTAAAAGAAAGCTTTCAAATGAGCAAATTGAAGTATATAGACAAAGAGATAGATGGTGAAGCCTTTGCAAATGTTACTTCAAATGAAGAGGAAATTGAATTTGAAAATGTTGAGAAACTTATTGAAAATTAAAATGAAAATGTAGAATTTGATATTGGAAATGTTGAACATAAAATTCAAATTGGGAATGACAATTTTGAAATAGATATTGAAAATGTTCAACATGATATTGAATTTACAAGTGAAAATGTGGGAATTGACAATGAAGGTGAAAATTTGGGTGTTGATGTTGAAGGTAAAAATTTGGACTTTGAAGGTGGAATTGTTCAACCAAGTGAACAATATGTAACACTAAATTACATGAGAAATTAAGACCCTCTCATGGATGAAAGATAAATTCCAAATTCAAGACCTTCAAGAACCCCAAAATGGTTACTTGAAATTGATTAGAACATTATTGACAATCTTGAAGGCAAGAGGTCAACATGAAACATTCAGTTGTGGGATATGTTAGTTCTGATACTTGATGTAAAGTACATATGCCAATAACTAACAACATCAGAGGGGGGGTGAATCATACAAACTTAATCTTCCATAAAAACAATAAATTCAACCTTGGTAACTTATACTTCAGCAACTTAACCAAAAACTGTTAAACATGCAAACTTAAGAACACATAATCATAACAATACTCATAACACCAGATTTAACGTGGAAACCCAAATAGGGAAAAACCACTATGGGATTTTGGACCCACTAAGAAATATATACTCTTCTAGAGTATGCTCAGTTAAAAGCAAATCCTGTTAAAGATTACAAACACATTTCTAGATGTGACCCAGTTAAGGGATTTCTCTCATATCTGTTAGGATCTTTACTTTGTTAGAAGTGACCTTGTCAAAGGATTTCAAACACTCATTTAGAATGTTACCTTGCTAGAGGGTTTACATATAAGACTATTAAGTCCACTCGGTTAAGAAATTTTCTGTCACTTACAAAATAATAGTAATAAAATCTATCTGCAACTTCACATCTAAAATGTTAAAGCAGATTCTTATTTGCTCAAAACAATCTTGTCATAAGACTTATCTTGTCCTTTTGCTGGGCTCTCTACTCTATTATTCAAACAGGTCTTGAAGCTTCTATGCTTGGTAATTACTATGTAGCATCCCTATGCTTACACTTGCCCGCATACATTGTTTATCAACAGTTCCTTATTTATAAACAATTTGCTAACCACTAAATCTCCTTGATCACATTTCTCATGATCAATCTTAGCCATCAGATCTTAAAACTTGACTAGGTTCAATGTACCCTTTCGATCTAAAAATGTTTTACCTTACCTCAGGACTTGCATTCCCTTCTTGGAACTTGCATAAGGTTATTGCGGTTCAATCTACACTGTAGATCTTTCTGTCAATTTTCCTTCGCCATAGATCCTTAACAAACTTCATACACGACATACCAATCATTTAATCATATCCAACTCATCAGTTTCCTTCATTAAATAACACATGTATACATCCAATGCATTCTATTATTACTCAGTTGCAACTTGGTAAATACTAAACTTTACTCGGTAAACATTTCGCCTTCATTAACCGATATCGATAACCTTATGGTTTACCGACTAGGTTCCTTGCTCGGTTGCATAGTATAGTATTAACCTTACAATCCACAACATATGTAGGATATCAAAACAATCTAAACATCATGATCTCATCATTGTCTAACTCGGTAATAGTTTCCCATTGAATAACTCATTCCTCCCTTTATTCATCACATTCTTTCTATGTCTTTTACCGACATCTTGATTTCTTCTAATCAATCTTCTTAAGATATGACAACATCATATTGAATTAGATAATCAATTTATTGACATCAATGACAAAATAATGTTATAAAGATAGTTATCATCCTTCTTCAGTTATATCAATAATCTTCAACAACCTTCTCAATATCCTTATTGAATATCAACAATCTTTCTTACTGTAATGCCAATGGGATACACAAATTTTTAAATAATATTTTATCAATAAGACATTGACCAAGCAATGCCAGCTATTTGTTCAATTGCTAAAGATGCATAAGATGAGACCATTGCTAGCCAGATTGAAAATTCGTATGAACAAGAAGATGGAAAATAATTATATTATTATCAATAATATTCTAATGGAAGGAATAGCAAGGAAAAAGATAAGAGAGCCACTCGAAGGGTGATTACAACCATCATAGTAAGCCATCAATTGAGGAAGGATCACTTTATGAGACAAACTTGTGTTGATTTGAACATAAATCGTAAAACTTTGGATAGAGCACTTGCAAGAAGAGAAAAACTCGATGATCCCCTTCAGCATGATACATGGGCTTTTTGTGGGAGGCTTCCACGTGTTGATAAGAAGTTGTCCAACAATGTGAATGAGGAAATACAATTTTGGCACTTTATTTCTAGGGTATCACCCAATTTAAAGGATGTTTCAAAGTTAAGAACCGGCAACCGATACTACACACCACATCCCAACCATTTTTTGGAATCAAGCCAAATAATGTTGTAGAATTTTTTTGTGAAACACATCCAACTTTTCAAATATCGTAAAGGGCCTTTGAATGTTTGAATACTTGGTAGATCTATTTTTATGTAATAAAGATGATGGATGTTTTTTCTATGGAAATGATTGTTTGAATGAGAAATGCTCACAATATGGTGGCTTATCAAAGTTTGTTTTGTGTTTTCATGAGGGCAGTGAACTTGAGTTTGGAAAGAATATTGTTGAGAAAAAAAGATATGAGACAGTGAATTATACTTTGAAGAGTGGAGGTGAAGGTTCTAGATGCGAGTTGGTCTCTAGAGAACTTAGTGTTGTTGATTTTATTTTGGATTTGAAGGAAAATCTTTTTTACAAGTATGCAAGGCACACCCATAGATCTTAGTTGTTGGATCAACAGTTCAAGATGTGTAAGAACTCTGTCCTAATTGGCCCTATTATATCAGTGGTCAATTTTGTAGAAAACTATACATTGGAACCACAAAATGAGGTACATGCTCAGTATTACAATTCAATTTAGATTACTATTTTTGTTCACATAACATATAGACATGCCCATGATAGTACAAAAGAGAATAGGAAGATAATCAATGAGTATCATTCTTGTATGAGTGATGATAGATCTCACTCCTCTTAGTATGTGCAACATTGTTTCGAGAATTTTTTTGAGTTCTTGCAGGAGAAAGGTATTGCAATAGACTGACATCTCATATGGCTAGATAAGTGCACAGGTCAATTCAAGAATTCTCGTATGTTTTATTGGTTGAGTAGAATACATGTAGAGAGGCGTGTACCTCATATTTGGAGATTTTTTGAAGTGGTGCATGGGAAGGGGGAGCATGATGGGGTAGGTTCATGTTTGAAGAGAGCTCTAGTTAAGGAACAATTGAGGATTTCGGGTGCAAAATTATCTGATGCACGTTCTATTGTTGATTGTGTTGGATATTGCTGCTAGGATATGTTGTTGTCATTGATGTCAACATATTCCTCTGTTTAGGTGTTGCAGAGAAATGTTTTGGTGATCTGGTGATTGTAGTGAGTTGATCTGGCTGGTTTATCTATTTCTATGTTGAATCAACTAGAGATACTTCATTATTTATTGATTTCATGATGCTATGTGATGATTTGATCGAGTTGTGGATTCCAATATGGAGATTGGTTTTCAGTGTTCAGTGTTGTAGTGTTCTGGTGTTTGATCTGTTGTGCTCCAACATGATCATATCTTGTGTTGTGGATTTGGGAGAGTGTTTGGAATTCTCATGTGTATCTTCATGTCAAATTGCTCATGATTTGATGCTCTACAAGATATCTTTCTTGTTCGAGTTGCTGATGTTAAGTGTTCTTGAGTGTTAGTGTGTTGATCGATGAAGATTTGAATAAGTGGTGTTGGTGAAGCTATTGCAGATGGATCTAAGGTGCTTGTTGATGTTTCCTAATCATGTTTTATTTGATCTGATGGTCAGTATTGATTATTATGCGTGATCTTGATGATCTTATGGGTCCAGTGATATTCTTCATGTTATGCGGTATTTTTGGTGGTGTAATGTGTTGTAGTTGATCTTGGCGAGAATTCTAGTGGTGGTGCATGTTTGAGGAGTTTATTTAAGTCCATGATATGTTATTTACAACATTTTACTAGTCTGATGGATGATTTATGTATCATGTGATGTAATTTTGTAATTAGGTGTTAAGGGTTTGATCGACCTTGTAGTCAAGGTTAATGATTTGTATAAATGGGTGTAATATTAATGTGATTTGGGTAGTTGTTGAGTCTGCATTATCAGAGAGTTGTGTATGTGTGATCAAGTGAATTCATATTTTAGTGTGGTATATTGAGCAGAGATTGGTGAAGGGCACACATATGAGCTTAATCATAACTATCACTAGGCATTAGCAAATGCTATTTTATAGTCCGTCCATGCTGGATTGTAGTTTGAATGTCTTTGTAAGGTAGTGAACCTTCCTTGAGGGTTGTAGCCTTCTGGGTCATTTTAATTTGAGCAGTGCACTCTAGGCACTATTCCTGAATGTATGTGCATTCCTCGTTGTAATATTTATGCATACTCCTGTAGAGTATCATCTCATTGTGGGTAGGTTCCCACCATTTTTTTTCCCTTAACCGGGTTTTCCACATCAAAAATATTGGTGCTATGTGTGTTGTTATTGTTGTTATCTTTTTTTGCTGCAATTGATTTAATCTCAGATTGTGCTTAATTTGTTTTCCTTCCTTGTTGCCAATAGATTAGTATAGTTTAGTAATGTTAGAAGGAGGGACTCTTGATTCAACAGTGAGCAGATTCTCTTGGTTGGTTGAGGAGGGCACAGTGGGAGATAGATTGGATTGTCAAATAATTAAAGATTCTTCAAATATGAATTCATTTCATAGCTTAGATTCAAGTACATGGACCATTTGGACATGAGAATTAACTTGTTTTTGTTAGAGTTGTGTTCAGTGTGATTGGGATCAGTGCGAGTCAAGTGAGTGGGTTGATACATGGGCTCCACAATATCTGACCCTTGTATCTCAAACAATATCCATGTCAAATGATGACATGGAAAGTTCAGTCGAGTATGATCGTCTTTCAGATCTTCTATAGCTAGGACATGTTTTTACAATGGTTGCACCAAAGGGGAATGGAGAGAGATCAAACTATTGGTTCGCACGGTGTGTACATGGAAAGCAAAAGCTAACACAACTGGTGACAGATGATGATGGGTTCACGTATCCTACATGTTTAGTTGTTGTTGCAGGAACTTAGTTGTGAACATACATGATTAGAAACAATGGCATACCAACATTTGAAGATTACGAGAGACACAAAACTATTCTCATGTATTTGCACCTTATTATAGCTACAAATGTGAAGTTGTTGAAGTATCAAGCAAGACCGAAGACAAAACAACTATAGATAGTGACTAGTGCTCATCATGAAGCGATGTTGGATACTCTTAAGCAATGAGATGACCCTTCAGGAACACATGAGTTGAAGTTATTTATTATCTCTTAATTTTTTATCATGCATTTCATCTCAAATAATGATTATAAAACCTTTATGTTCAAGTTTTTTATGTGTATATGAAGGATTCTTAACATTGCAAGTTTTTTTTATGAACAATATTATTGCATCAACATAGTGGGTACACTCGATATAATTCATAAGGATGTATCTTCACAACGCATAATCTGACCTCTTCATAAAACCTTTATGTTCATGTTTTTTATGTGTAGATTACCAATTCTTAAAAATGCAAGTCTTTTTTATGAATACAATACTATTGCATCAACATAGTGGTTACACTTGATATAATTTGAAGGGACATATCACCATGGTATATAATCCCTTCTCTTCATTTATTAATGTGCATTTCATTTCAAATAATGATCATAAAACCTTTTTGTTTGTGTTTTTTGTATAGATTAACAATTCTAAAATGGAGGTCTTTTTGATGATATACAATACTATTGCATTATAATTTTTGCATCAACCTTGTGGGTACACTTGATATAATTTGAAAGGACCTATCTTCATGGTATATAATCCAACCTCTTTATTTATTATCATGTTTTTTTTATGTATAGATTAACAATTCTTAAAAATGTAGGTATGTTTGATGTTGTTAACATTTCTTATGTTGGTCTTCATTTATATGTATACATTACTCTACATTAGCTTGGCACTTAGGATGTGAGGATATCAGATGCACGTGACGTGTGATGTTGTATCCGTATATGATTACATTGATGTAACTTTGTTATGATGATATATGATATATTTGTACACAAGTATAAATATATATGATGTACTTGCATATGAGCACATTGATGTAGTTGTATTGATGATAGATAATGTATTTGTACATGAGTAAATTGGTTTAGTTATATTGATGATATACAATATATTTTTACATGAGTACATTGGTGTAGTTGTAGTGATAATGATGAAAAATGATGCATAGACTAACAAATGTTATGTGTATGGCCCACTTATGTATGTTAGTGGATGTCACATGTAAGTCTAATGGTAATTATGTGACTAGAATATATGCAAATATTGATGATCATGGTCATTACTGCTTCCCTAAATTCATTACAACTTGTTAGTCTATATTTATCCTTTTCATCCTCATTATCATTCCTCGTCAACTGGTTCACTCTTGGTGATGGTACATAATCAAAGTTAATGAGCCATGCGACATAATCTACATACTAAGTCCCTCACATTGTCAATTTGATTAAATTTTGTAAATTTTTAGATGTTATGTCAATTTTCTAAATTATTAGCATTACAACTTAATATAGGCTTGTTAGTCTATATTTATCCTTTTCATCATCATTATCATTTAATATAGGCTTGTTTGACAATTTTCCATACTTAGGGCACTCAAGGGATGATGTTAGTAGGGTATGGACCTGAGTGTTTGACCAAGTGCGGGGGAAAAAATAGAGCATGCCTAGGGTAAGAATGTCTAACCAAACTTTATGGAACCGATGGTTCACACCCACAATGAGAAGAATGAGAATTGGGCTTCGTGGCAACTTTTCATTGAATGAAACTAATAATTTTTTCGTCAAGTGAAAAATCGTTGTCCTACGAAAATTGTTTTGAATCTTGAAAAATTGATACATACTATTATAGGTAGCCCTGATGTGACCCTGTAGGTTCACATGGGTCATCTCTAGGTGCCACAAAATCCAAGATACAACCTATCAAAATTTGACAATTTTTCGCACTTTGGGCGCTCAAGGGACGATGTCGATAGGGTATGGCCCTAAGAATTCAACCAAGTACGGGGGAAAAAAAAGAGCATGCCTAGGGTAAGAATACCTAATTAGACTTGATGGAAGCAACAATTCATGCCCACAACAAGCAGAATGAGAATTGGGCTCCATGGCAACTTTTCATTGAATGAAACCGATGATTTTTTTGTCAAGTGAAAAATCATTGCCCTATGAAAATTGCTCCAAATCTTGAAAAACTAATATAGACTATTACAAGTAGCCCTCACATGACCCTATAGGTTCAAATAGATCATCCATAGGGGAGACAAATTTAGAGATGCAACCTATCAAAGTTTGACAATTTTCGCACTTAGGGCGCTCAAGGGACTGCGCTGGTAGGGTATAAACCTAAGCTTTCGACTGAGTGTAGGGGTAAAAAAGGAGCATGCCTAGAGTAAGAATTCCTAACTAGACTTGATGGAACTAACAGTTCATGTCCATGATGAGCAGAACCAGAATTGGGCTCTGTGGCAACTTTTCATTGAATGAAACTTATAATTTTTTAGTCAAGTGAAAAATCGATGTCCCATGAAAACCACTCCGAATATTGAAAACCCAAGATGGGATATTGTAGGTAGCCCTCATGTGACCCTTTAGGTTCAAACGCATCATCTGCAGGTGCCACATATTTCGAGATACAACTTGTTAAAATTTCCCAATTTTTTGCACTTAGGGTGCTCAAGGGATGATGTCAGCAAGCTATGGCCCTAAGCGTTTGACCAAGTGTGGGGGAAAAATAGGAGAATTCCTAGGGTAAGAATGCCTAATTAGACTTGATTAAATCAATGGTTCACGCCCATGATGAGTAGAATGAGAATTGGGCTCCATGGCAACTTTTCATTGAATGAAACTGACGATTTTTTCATCAAGTGAAAAATCGCTGCCCTACGAAAACCACTTCGAATATTGAAAAACCAAGATAGGATATTGTAGGTATCCCTCACATGACCCTGTAAGTTCAAAATAATTATTTTTAGGTGCCACAGATTCCAAGATATAACTTGTCAAATTTTTTTAAAAAATTGCACTTAGGGCACTCAAGGGACGACGTCGGTAGAGTATGGCTCTAAGTGTTTGACCAAGTGCGAGGGAAAAATAGGAGCATTCCTAGGATGAGAATGCCTAACTAGACTTGATGGAATTGAAGATTTGTGCCCACGATGAGAAGACTAAGAATTGGGCTTCGTGGAAACTTTTCATTGAATGAAACTGATGATTTTTTCGTCAAGTGAAAAATTGTTGCCCTACGAAAAGCACTCTGAATCTTGAAAACCATGATAAGCTCTTGTAGGTAGCCCTAACATGACCCTATAGGTTCAAATAGATCATCCATAGGTGCCACAAATCCCAAGATACAACCTATCAAAATTTGACATTTTTTTTGCACTTAGGACGCTTAAGGGATGGTGCTGGTAAGGTATGGCTCTGAGCATCTGATCGAGTGCAAGGGAAAAAAAGGAGAATGCCTAGGGTAAAAATTCCTAACTGGACTTGCTGGAACTGATGATTCACGCCCATGATGAGTAGAACGAGAATTGGGCTCCATGACAACTTTTCATTGAATGAAACTGATGATTTTTTTGTCAAGTGAAAAATCATTGCCCTATGAAAACCGCCTCGAATCTTGAAAAATTTTGGTAGGATATTATAGGTATCCCTCACGTGACCTTGTAGATTCAAATAGATCATCCACATGTGCCACATATTCTGAGATACAACCTGACAAAATCTGACAATTTTTTGCACTTAGGACGCTCAAGGGATGTCATTGCTAGGGTATGGCCCTGAGCGTTCGACCTAGTGTGGGGGAAAAATAGGTTCATACCTAGGGTAAGAATGCCTAACCAGACTTTATGGAATCAATGGTTTGCACCCATGATGAGCAGAATGAAAGTTGGGCTCCATGGCAAATTTTCATTGAATGAAACTAATGATTTTTTCGTCAAGTGAAAAAATGCTTCCCTATGAAAACCACTCCAAATATTGAAAAACCGTGTTAGGCTATTGTAGGTATCCCTCATGTGAACTTGTAGGTTCAAATGGATCATCTACAGGTGCCACAGATTCAGAGATACAACCTATCAAAATTTGACAAATTTTTGCACTTAGGGCGCTCAAGGGATGACGCCAGTAAGGTATGGGCTTGAGCGTTCAACCAAGTGGGGGGGGAAAATAGGAACATTCCTAGGGCAATAATTCCTAACCAAACTTGTTGGAACTGATGTTACAATAAATTATGAAGCACAATATACCTACATTCAGTGGGGGGTGGACATATTTTGCACGTGATAGTAAAAGAAAGGAAGGTAAAATTTGTTTCTCTCGGTAGCTAAATGACAATCAAAACAATTTTATGTTTAGAGTTTATATATTTAGGCCTTCCATTTAATGGGAAACATGTGGAAACAAACCTCTTCACAATGTCTCCTTGCTAAGATGGCTTTAATGATGGGGGATTGTTGCTAAATGTAACCAATCGATTATGAAAAATTGAATTCCACTAAAGAAGATGCTTTGCTACTTTTCATTTTTCATTACTAAGTATACATGTTATGATGAATAACAATAATAGCATGGTCTTTAAATTTGATGAAGTTGCCAAAGGCAACTAGATTTAACACTTAAGATTTAGATGGAACAAATTATATATAATCTCAAGATTATACAAACAGCATTGTATTGTTCATTATTTAACCATGGTTAATTATTTGATTGAATATTAAATTTTAAAATAATGGTGCCATGCACATGAGGAACAAGTTATATCGAATCTCAACTTCTATATATATCAAAATGTTGAATAATTACAAGTGTATGTCCATATACAAAAATGGCATAAACTCCAACTCAAACAAAATGTATGTCGATATATGTAAGTGTATGTCCAAATACAAAATATACATGCCAACTAGACATATAAGTATCCAAAAATATTCTATAACATATCCTAAACTACTGATGGATCATCAAAATCGATCCTCTTCACAACACTGCTCATCTCTGAAGGATCCCGCACAAGAAAAATCAAACCACAATTAATATTAGTTATATTATATAAAATTAAATTCAAAAATTTAACATAAAAAATCGATATACATTGAACTACAATTGAACTCTCAAATTGAATTCTTGATTACCTTTGTTGGGATCCAAGAACACTAAGAGCGGGGTGTGAATTAGTGTTCTATCGGAATAAACAGATTTTAACTTTCTAGACCATGCATATATATATATATATATATATATATATATATATATATATATATATATATATATATATATATATATATATATATATATATATATATATATATATATATATCAGTAAACAAATAAGCATATAACAAGAAGCAAAAAAACCACCCACATAAATGAACACCATAACACTCATAATTTATATGTGGAAAACCTCAATGAGGAAAAACCATGATGGGATTTGTGACCCACAATATCAATTCACTGGCCATATGAAAAGATATTACATATAATAGGGGCCTGCACTTGCAAGAAGGCACACTGCCTAGAGCATACTGCTCATCACTAAAGAGCCTCACTGACTACAAGCTTTCTGCCAAGGTAAATTACTGAAAATGAACTCAAGAATACATCTGCTATTCCAAATAGAGTTTCGGTTCTGGTTCTGCGCTATACTTGTTCATAAACTCTGAACTTCTACTAGTATCTCTTCTCCTCCAAGAATACTTTCCAAGCTATCTACAGATCATTACATGATATAGAATTCTCATACAAAATGATCTCCATACATATATTTTGCATCATATAGTTCTGCTATATTTTCATATATCCACATATATCATATGTCTCATTTTTCATTCTTCCAAAAATAACCTTGCAGATTGACCTATATACCTATTACAAATGATATGCCTTATGTCAACTTACAATACATTTACAAAAATGTCGGCCTTGACAATATTAAATACAAAATGATTTAAGTAAATCCTCCTTGATGTCGGCTTCCAAAGAAGTATTGATGTCGGTGTTGGTGTCAGTGTAGCCCTAAATGCTCCAAAGCCAGTATCTACCGGTATATGCTTCCTAGTGTCGGTTTATGACTTCCATCATATCGTGTTTCCATAAATGAAAAAAAAATGAATCCAATGAGTGTCAATTGCCAACAACCTAATCTTCACGTTTTCTCTTCATCTTAGGAGTCCTAGAATATATCAATGGTAGAGCAGGTATGTCATCAATATTTTCATATACAACCTATATATGTTCACAAACATAACATTTCAATAAAAGTTAGCATATAATTGTGGGTGATAGGAACAAATTATATCTTCTACACATAAAATGAAATAAACACATGTACCTAAGGTGTCTCTTCTAATTCTTCGGGTATAGTTGCTATAGTCAACAATGATATGAAGCTGAGAATTCCCTATACATAAAGACAAAAAATATGTGAAACTATCAATCTATGTAGACATGTATGAACATTATATGTTATTTATGTTGGCATTTTTGATGATGATGTTGTGATTGTCATTGATGGACACACACTAGCTTTGAGATCACTTTTTGCATGTATGAGTTATGCTCAACCGATATTTGTTCCAAACTAGTATTATGTATTATAGTTTTTAGACTATCGGTGTTTTGCAGAAAGTGTTTACTGATCTCAAGCGGTATGAAGACCCAAGTGGTTCGAGGATCCCAAAGCTATACGAAGGAACAAAGCGGTTGTTATCATTTTTCCCAGTCCTCATTTTGACAAACCGGTAATCGGTAAAATATGTGAACCGGTAATAGGTAAATGTATGAACCGGTATTACTCTATGATGAGTTATCGACCGGTATTATTTTTGTGATGAGTTATCACCCACTGACACTTTGGCGGTGATTTTGTATCATGTTACCAAATGTGTCCAGATGCACTAAACCGAGGAACTTGCAATGTAATCCTATTGGACCGACATGAAATCAAATTCCTTTATAAGGACATCATGTCTAGGGTTTTAGAAAGTGTTAGGGTTTTAGGTGGTTGATGAGGTTTTGTATGTGTGATCACAGAAGAAGATTAGGTGTGTGTGAAGAAACAGAGTGTGGAGATTTTGAAGACTGAAGTAATGCTAAAATGCATTAACAATGAGCTATCAAGGATCTAACCAAGCATACTGTGCTAGTATTTAGATCACTCACTTGTTGATTACTCACATCTTCAACAAGTTTGAAACCCTTAATTGGGTAGGCCTGGCAAAGCCTTTATATATCCTCTAACAAGGTGGTTCACAACTGTGGATCTGAAATCCTCTCACAAGGTAGTATTTAATTGGACTTATCTCCTAACAGAGATTGAGATTCCTAATAGGATCTATTCTAGTGAAGAACATTGTATGACCTTAACCAGTCTAACCTTAACTGGTCTGGTTACTATTCTGCAAATAGTTACTTATGAGTTTCATCTCACTGTGGTTTTTCCCATTTGGGTTTCCATGTCAAAATCTCTTGTGTTATCATGATTGTGCTCCTATGGGTGAATGCTTTATTTGTTGTTTGGTTTGCATTTGTCTTAACTGGTTTGTTAGTAAAACTGTTATACCGGTTTACTACCAAATTGTTTAAGTGTTTGAGTTCAGCATTTTCTGGTATACTAATTCACCCCCCCTCTTAGTATTCATCAATTTGTATCAGAGCCAACCTTTCTATAAGTTTAACCACTTGGAAGGAGATATGGGGGAATACACTATGAAGGAGCTTACTCATCGTCTCACTTAGAATAAGAAAGCCTTTGATGAACTCAAAGTCAAATATAAATCCTCTCTAGCAAAGAGAAGAGAGCATTTTGAGAAACTGATGGAGCTTACTGAAGATAGTTCTTCTGATGAAGCGGACATGGAAGCCCTAGTTGAAGAAGTTGAAAAATTGAATGAATCTAATGCTAACCTAAGAAGGGAATTGGAAGGACTGACTATCAGAATGTGTCAAGAGCTTGAGAATCGGAGGAAAGCTGAAGATCTAGTAAAAGAAAAAGATCATGAGATCTCCAAGCTAAAGCAAGAAATCAGTGCACTTACCGCTCATCTCCAAGAGAGTAAAGTGGAAAAAGAAGAAATGCAAGGTGAACTAAACATGGCTATTTCTGAGAATGCAACCTTGAAGGAATCCAATGCTTCTATTTCCAAAGAACTCACTGAGTCTAAGGAAATACTTGCCAAATTCAATAAGAGCACTATTAAGCTAGAACAAAAGCTCGAATCAGCAAAACCGGTAAATAATACCACTGGACTTGGTTTTTTTGGTTATAAGTGTTGGCAAATGCACACTCCAATGAGAAATTATAGGTAATTGAAGGTTTTGTCAATGATGGAAACCTTGCAATCATATGATACCGACAAGACAAGTATACCAACACCGATAATGAAAAACTCTACACCGGCACACAGAACACCGACAGTGAAAGAAAGGATACTGGCACCCAAGCCGACATGAATTTTATTTGTAATATATTTTGTAATTAATTGTAAAATCATTGTAAGCCGACATGGTGAGTTGTAAGATGACTCGTATATGTATGAGATCATTATAGAACATTTGGTAATAAATGATAGGCGAAATAATGCAGACCTAATATGTGAATTTTAGGTTAGGGTTTATGTACGCAGCAAAGCCAAAATCGATACTAGATCTAGCATAGAAAATGCTATTTTGAAGCAGTACATGACATTGGATTATTATAATCCATTTTTGTAAGTCAGTGTGACTTCCTTTTGTAATTGAGCAGTGAGCTCTAGGCACTTGGCCTTCCTGCATGTGCAGGCCCCTATTGTAGCAGTAATATTCCCTTATTGGCCAGTAAGTGAATATTGTGGGTCACAAATCCCACCGAGGTTTTTCCCACACCAGGTTTCCTTGTTAAACTACTATGTTATGGTGTGCTCTTCATGTGGTTATTGTTTTTCTTGTTTATTGCATTACTTTTGATTTACCGGTACACTATATTGACATGCTTTACATATTTTAAATCAAGTAAATCTTTAAACTAGTTAGATACTGATTCACCCCCCCCCCCCCCCCTCTCAGTATCTTTGGGAATCCTAACAATTGGTATCAGAGCTTGGTCCTCTATTTTCAGAAGTCTAATAGCTTGAGGAAGATCTTGACACCGGTAGAGATGGAAAACTTGAAGAAACAATTGGAAACAACTCTTTCAGACTATGATGCAAAAAAATTGAAGAATATCAAACTTGAAGATGATTTGAAGGCTGCTTAGGACATTATTCAAGCACTTCAAGAAAATATTACCATTGCAAGAAATAAGAGAAGAGAACTTTGTGAAAAGATGCAAAATGAGAATGATGAAAAGGAAACTCTTAATGATCTAGTAAACAAGCTAAGACAAGAGATCAATACAACACATAATGAGATGCAGGATATGACTATGATATTTTTTAAAGAAATTGAAAATATGAAGAAGAATGAAGAAGACTTGGCCAGAGGACTAAATGATGCTGGAAATGAGAACACGAGACTTAGTCATGAAAATGACATGTTGAAGACAGATTTAATGCACACACAAAATGACAGAACTCAACTCATAAGACAGAAAGGAATCTTGGAAAATGAACTAACTACTGCAAATCATCACAAGGAGAAATTTAAGAAAAGTTCAGAAGAACTTGGTGACATGCTGAAGAAACAGAAACCTAATGGTGATACAAATGGGCTTGGCTTTGAAGTTGGTGAAAGATCTGGTACTGCAAACAATCATGATCATAGCAAACTGATAAGACAACCTACTGCTTACAAATTTAATGGCAAATGTTTTAATTGTAACAAGTATGGTCATAGAGAAAATCAATGTAGATCTAGAAATCATCAAAACACCAATACACCCACCGGTCAATGTTCTAAATGCAACAAAGTTGGTCATAATTCAGAAAATTGCAGAATGAATGTAAGATGTTATGTTTGTGGAAGGTTTGGACATTTATCTAATCAATGCAGAACACATACCGGCATAGGATATGGGAAAGTTATTTAGAAAAACAATGTGACTTGTTATGTCTATAACAAGATTGGACACATTGCTAAATTTTGTAGAAGAAAGACCTCACTGACAAATAACAAAGGTCCTAGTTTGAAAGGTAAAGAAAAGGTTGAAGAGGTAAAGCAAGAATTCTCAAAACAATGGATTAGAAAGTCAGATCAAAATGTTGATGTGAATACTCCTCCATCGGCAGAACAAAGTAACACTCCACCAGTAGGAGACTCTTTATCTAACTGAAGGAAAATCCTTTGAGGGTTTGGCAACTAAATGAGAAACATGCTATTATTCCCTTGGTTGATGGTAAGAAGTTGAAATTACTTCTATAACGGCAGATAAATTAAGTCATTACTTAACCGGCAAGCATTAAATGTGGTATTTGGAGATAATGACATTATAAAGCAAGTATTTTGGCTCCATTTTCATTCACCAAGCATTCAAACTTTCGAGAGCGCGAAAATTCCTGAGCGAAGGCACCCTTAGCGAAGAAATTCATCAAGCAATCATTCCTTAAGGTAGATAAAGGTATTTATAACCATGGCTTCTTCATCTACTCTTGAATTCATTGCAAACCCTACTGTTGTTGAGGTAGTTAAGTGCCCTAGACCCATCTTCAAATTGGTTCCCGAAATTGCTAAGAAAGATGATAACATTGGTGCATTCTCTAAAATCCCTAAGGTAGTAGTTTATGCTGAAGACCCTAGAATGTATATACATTGTCATATAGAGGAATTGGGTGATGATGAAATCAAAAACATGTATAAATCTGTAATTTGTGATGAATCCGGAAATGTCAAAACTGAACACAAGATAATAGAAACCCTAGGTTTTACAGAAATTCTTAGTATCCCAGATTTTCCCAAGGATATCATAAGAATTGTGCTAAGAAGGGTTCATGGTGAATTCTTTTGGTTGGAATCTATTCATAATATTACTAAGGAAGCTGTCAAAGCTGTAACAGGGTGACCTTCCACCGATAACAAACCCGACAAAACCAAGAGAGTCTCAAATGACATAGTGATAGACCTAACTGGTGCAACATTTGACAAGAGATCACTAAGGGTAAATGATGTAACGGATATCAATGTCAATTTTATCAGTATGATCTTTGGCTACAAAACTACACATGCAAATAGGTTAAACTCAGTCTCTAGCCTATGTATTAAAAGTGCCTATGATATGGTAAAAGATAATGCAAGAATAGATGTGTTTGAATGGCTTAAAGATGAATTGATTGATAATTTGGGAAAGATAAAAAAAGACAAAAAGGGAACATTCAGATTTGGAAACCTACTTGTTTCTCTGATGATGTACATAACCAAACAAGTACCTAGTATTGGTATTAGAAATTTTGGTTTTGATATACTAGTAGGCAAACAATTGTTAGATTTACTAAACAACATGGGAGAGAATAGGGAAAAGAACATAAATGAGTATTTTCAGGCATTGAAGGCCCGAATGAAAAAAAGAGTTAGATGTTCACAAGTGATTGTGGACAAATATAAGGATGAAATTTGTTTTGTATTAAAGAAGGATGAAATTTGGATGGAGGCAGTTATTCCTAGAACCATCTGGGTAACTAAAATGGGGTATGAAACTGATGACAACATAATAGAAACTTATGCAAAAGCCCTCCTAGAAGCTCCAAAAGAACCTGAAGAAATTTTTTTTGGCAGTGTTGAAACAATAGAAAGCCAAATTCAATCAAGAAAAAGGGTTAAGAAGGTTGAGGCAACTATTAGAAAAGGAACCCGACAGGCAAAAGCTATCAAGGAAAATGTATTAAGACAAACCGATATTAAGGAGAGTGATCTGGAAGAACTTCAACTGGAAGTTCATCTCTCACCGGTTGCAACTTCCTCTGAGAGTGACATACTAGCTCAATTCAAAAGAGTTGAAAGAAAGAGAAAAACTTCATCGGTACCCTCACCTTCTCCTAGAAAAACAAGATAGAAGCAACAAGCAGTGAGGCCCCCAGCAAAGAAACTGACTCCAAAGAAAAAGAAGATGACCCTTAAGAAGAAGACTCAAAAAACTATTGCTCCCATTGATAAACTTCTCAATGAAATAACAAAGTATGGAAAGTTGAAAAACATTAACAAATTATATGACACACTATCGGTTGATGACAAGGAGAAAGTAGAGAACAGTGTAATCTTACACTTAGATATTTACAAGAAATTTTTGATGCAAGTTGTTGATGAAATACCGACAGATCTATATAATAGACTAGAAGCTAGAAGGCTAGCTATTGTTGAGATTGATAAGAAAATAAAGATTGAAAAACTACTTGTTGTACATCTCGTCAACTCACCTGAAGAGATAGATCAATTGATCTCTGAGGCTAACTGGTTAGTATTTTCAACTGCTTACCGACATGTAGCACTAATGGTAGGTAGAGTGAATGAGGTAATAGAAGAAACAACTGATGCATGGGATATATTCTTTGTAGAGAAGGAGAAATAGGAAGAGTATCAAAGCCCTAAACCCATCAAGGTATATCAAAAGGATAAGGGAAAAAGTAAGGTTGGTGTACCACCCAGTATAAAAATAACAGACAACTTATCCCCACCACCTCTAGATACTCCACCGGTAGTTACTACTGACAATCAACCGGCTACTGAGAGTATGGACACACCACATGAGGATACAAATCCTAATTCTAAGGTATTATATACAATGAACATTGACACTCAAAAATTAAATATTGTGGTGGATAAAGAATCAACTGGGAAATTAGATGTGGCAACTGAGCCACCGACAGAAAATATTATAGTGACCCCAAACACTAAAAAGGAAAAGACCATATATGTACATAATGATTCATCTACTGAGCCACCAAAAATAGGCAGCACAGAAGAAAAAAAGGCAATGGACAACACTGAGAAACAGGCAGAGCAACAGGCTCCCTCATAGGAATAGGTTCATGCAGAGACAGTGCCACCGGCAACAGCTAAGAAACCCAAACCTTTGCTTAGAGAAATGCAAGCACAAACTGACCTACCAGAGGTCACTACAAGAAAAGAAGTTACTCACATTGTCGGAATACAGATTGTTGGTTCTTGCATGGCAGAATTCAAACCAACAAATGTGACAGAAGTTCTATTGGATTCAATCAAGAAAATAATAGAGTGCAGTGCACAAGCATACAAAGCTATTGATGATACAATCCCAATTTTGAAAATGATAGCACCCAAGTGTAATGTGGATAATAAAGATTCTTTAAATCAACTTGACACATTGTCTAAGTATATTACTGACAACATTGTGACAGTTGAACAAATAAATGAGGAAGCATTTAAAGTGAAAATTGAGAAAGAAAAACATAAATTCTTTGAAAAGGAAATAAAGAAGTGCAAGAGACAATTTGACACTCTTTTACCGGCACTATGTAAAACACTAAAATAATTTAAAAAGTTGTACAGAGATACATGTAAAATAAACTTTTTGACAGTAGATATAGACAAGAAGATCAGTATGGTACAAGAAGAAATAAATAAATTAGCTGACAATTTCATTAATTCATCTGAACCATTATCAGTTTTTGAGTAGAAAATAACAGGTTTTGAGGAGGAACTTCAGAAATTTGAAAGAGAGAAGGAAAGAATAAAAGGAAAGGCAAAAGATCTGAAATGGAGACTTAGTCCAAAATTGGACTACCTCGCCTCCTTGAGAAAAGAGATATCTGAGGCATTGGTTCAAGGACAGAAGACACCAGAACAACAAATGCAACACCTCACCGGTACAATTCAGAGGACAGAGGCTGCATTAAAGGACAATGAATGGTTCACTGAGAGCCTGAATCTGGTATTGGCAGACCTTTTTCAGATTGTAACCAACCGGTTACAAGGATGAAGCTGGAAACCACATTCAGTTGAGACTTTGACAACCTTTGTCATTGATGCCAAAGGGGGAGTAGTGGTAATGAGAAAAATGATTAGAAGAGAAAAATGATTAGCAGAAGACACCATCAGCTCAAGGGGAGCACATATGTTTGGCACACAGTTTTTGGTAAGATAGTTTTTGGTAAGACAATTTTGGCAGATTCTTTTTGGATGATACTTTTTGGATTTTTCTCATGATTGTTGCCATCAATGCCAAAGGGGGAGATTGTTAGCAAATGCACACTCTAATGAGAAATTGTAGGTGATTGATGGCAACCTTGCAATCATATGATACTGGCAAGACAATTATACCAGCACCGGCAATGACAAAGACAAACTCTACACTAGCACACAGAACACCGACAGTGAAAGAAAGGATACTGACACCCAGGCCGATAGGAATTTTATTTGTAATATGTTTTGTAATTAATTATAAAATCATTGTAAGCCGACATGGTGAGTTGTAAGATGACTCATATATGTATGAGATCATTATAGAACATTTGGTAATAAAGGATAGGCGAAATAATGCAGACCTAATATGCAAATTTTAGGTTAAGGGTTTATGTATGCAGCAGAGCCAAAACCGATACTGGATCTAGCATAGCAGATTCTATTTTGAAGCAGTACAAGACATTGGATTATTATAATCCATTTTTGTAAGTTAGTGTGACTTCCTTTTGTAATTGAGTAGTGAGCTCTAGGCACTTGGCCTTCCTGCATGTGCATGCCCCTATTGTAGCAGTAATATTCCCTTATTGGCCAGTAAGTAAATATTGTGGGTCACAAATCCCACTGATGTTTTTCCCATACGGGTTTCCTCGTTAAACTACTATGTTATGGTGTGCTCTTCATGTGGTTATTGTTTTTCTTATTTACTGCATTACTTTTGATTTACTGGTACACTGTATTGACATGCTTTACATGTTTTAAATCAAGTAAATCTTTAAACCGGTTAGATACTGATTCACCCCCCCTCTCAGTATCTGTGGGAATCCTAACTGTAGACACCCAAAAATGGTCAACGCTTGCGGAATCATACTTTAACATTTGCGCATTGCCTCATTTTAGGTTTTTGCGTCGCATTAACATTTCTCCTATGTCACGCACTTGGTCTTTATCATTTGCAAACATTGAGTCATTCTTCTACATTCTTCAATCATCTCGTCTTCGAATTTGGTCTTGTCGACAACAATATTCAGTCATGATTTTGATCGATCTTACCCTGTCGCATCAATGTGCGTATTCATTTGTCATCATTTTGGACATCATCAATCCTAATTAGGGTTTTGTCCTCTTGTCAATCTTATCAATCATATCATCAATGTCATCATTTTGGACATCGTCAATCCTAATTAGGGTTTTGTCCTATTTTCAATCTTATCATTTGGCGATCGGTTTATCAATCTTGTCGATTTATCATCAATCCTTCAATCTTGTCATCTTGCGATCGATTTTTCATCGATCGTGGTCATGTCTAATCTTGTCATTTTGCAATCTATTTTGCCGATTTTGTCATTTTTCAACCGATTTGTCATCAATCATTGTCTGTCTCAATTATGTCAATTTGGATCAATTTGTCATTGTTCCTCGTCAATTGGCACATTTATCAAATCATTTATCACATTGGTCATTTATCAATCCAAAATCAAATCATGACATTAATTATCTTCAATCAGGACCTAATTGTCATCCTCGCATTGCTAATTCGCCTTCTAAGGTTTTATGATTTATTCATTTAACCTAATTTGTCATTTCTTCCTCTAGGATTACTAAATTATTTATTAATCCTAAGTTTTCTCATTACAATTAAATATTCATTTAATTGGCTAATTATTCCTCTTTGTGAGTGAATTAATTAATAAATGAAAAATTATTGATTAATTCATTAATTTCTAATTTCCTATTTTCATTATTCTCTAATTTCCTAATTTCTTAATTCTTAAATTCAATTTATGGCAATGACATAGAAATTTGTCATAGAATTTGTCATAAATTGTCATAAAATTCTTGACATAGAAATGTGTCATAGAATTTGTCATAAAATGTCATAAAATGTCATAAATTCTTGACATAGAAATTTGTCATGAATTGTCATAAGCCTTGCATAGCAATTTGTCATGGATATGTCATAATTTTGCTATTATTGATTTGAATTTCTATTCAAATCTCTTTCATGCTAATTTGCTCATTTATCCAATTCTTCTATAAATTGGATAATTTTCTTCAATCAAATCCCTTGATTCTT
Source organism: Cryptomeria japonica (assembly GCF_030272615.1). Classification (NCBI taxonomy): domain Eukaryota; kingdom Viridiplantae; phylum Streptophyta; class Pinopsida; order Cupressales; family Cupressaceae; genus Cryptomeria; species Cryptomeria japonica. Next base: position 77,781,388 of record NC_081405.1, read on the forward strand.
GAGCCTTGAATCTTGAAATCCGAATTTCTATCAAACTACCAAATTTTCGTTTCTAGTACTCTTGAGCTTTTTGCTTTCAATTGTGTGAGCACTTGTAGGTGAGATCCACAAACCCATTGAAGAGGAAAGAACAACAATGGAGCCGCATGGAAGAAGCATCCGAATTGTTATATGGTTTGCATGACATTTTCTTTTAAATGCTTTGTTTTTGTGCCTCTATTGAATGTGCTTTGGAATTAGGTTCATTTCAATGAGTGTTCTCATGATATTGCTTTGATTGTTTAGTGCTTTGATTGATCTACTTATCTTGTGATGATTCCTAATTTCTACGCTACACTAACAATGAGGAAGGTGAGGTCTCTGGAACAAAAGATGGAGCATCAAAGAAGCAACCGGCACCAAAGGATAAAGGTAAGAAAAAGTTCAAACCCATTTGCTTTAATATTCTCAAGGAAGGACACACTGCCAATGTATGTAGAAGTAAGGTTTACAATAATTTTCCCTACTTTCTAAACAATAAGCCTAGATCCAATAGAATCAATGGTAACTGTTATGCATGCAACACGTTTGGGCATAGAGCATTTGAATGCAAGTCTATTATACACAACACTGGAAAATATCCTCAAAGGAGTCAAGGAGTTTTTCTTGAATCTTCTATGAACCGGAATCCAAACTAGTATAATACCTATGACCATCTGTCAGGTGGTGGTGGCTATCAAGTGGCAACCGGTTGGAGAGCAACCTATTTTACCTATCATGGTCATGGTCACACTGCTGCAACATGTAGAGGAAAGAATGGAAACATGAATAATGGACCATGGAGATCACCTGGAATGATTTGCTATCATTGCAACAAACCGGGACACCCTGCTAGAACCTGCAGAATGAGAAAGAGCATATTAGATGATATACCAGTCACTCCAGAAGGAAAGATTGATGTTGAAAATATTCAAGCAGATATGAAGACAACATGGAAGAAGAAACCTGAAGAAGTGTCACAAGAAGAACTGATCTCTGCACCTAGTGTGGAAGTCATTGAACCAGCAAACTAAGCTTCAGAAAACCTTAGGGGGAACAAATCAGTGAAATGTTTCAAACCCTTAGTTTACACTAGTAAAAGACCTTAACTAGTATGTGATACCTGTCAATCAGTAGAAGACTGAAAACAGTAAAAGGCAAATTAGGGTTTACGCCCTAATAGTGGAGCATTTATTATTGTAGGTGAAGAATTCATTTAAAAGGCATTTTCAAGTCATTTTCACTTATCAATTTGCGAGCAAAGAAATTTTCAAGTGCAGAGCGACAAAAGGCGATTTGCCTTGTGATTCAGAGAGATTTCAAAACTTTGAAGAAGAATTCGAAGATAATATCAATCAGTTAGGTGAAGAACACAAAGTAGTAATCTAGCAACCAAAGTAGTGTGTGGCGAAGCTAAAGTTGCAAACCCTAAATTGCGGATTTCTGAAGGTATTTATCGAAATTCTTGTTTATCCATTTATCATGGCTTCTGCATCACACTCCAATCCTAGTGCACCTGATGATTAAGTATATTCCATCCAACGGAAGGCAAAATACAATGCCCTATCCCAAATAACCACTGTGTTATAGTTGAGGAAGGTATTTCAGATTATATTGATTGTAAAATAGAAAACCTAGGATCTCTAGTGATCCATTATCAGTTAAATTTATTCTGCAGGAAGGATAAGAAGATCAAACTGGAGTACAACATCCTAGAAAGAAAGAAACTTCACAATACGGTCTATTTTCTTGAAGAATTTATAGAAGATCACATCCACATCATTCTAAGCAGAGTGCACAGTGACAAAATGTATCTTGAGCGCACACATGACATCACACCGGAAGAGATTCATGTTGTCACTAGTTTCTATAACGTTGGAGATGTGTCAGCCCTAAGGAAGGTCATCAAGACTGAAATTACCAAGCTCACCTATTCGATGAGTGACCAATGGGGAATGATTGTCAATACCATCAAGGATGATTTGGTCAAATATGCCTTCATGGTGATCGGATACCAGACATTCTATGCTAGCAGAATTAACTCTGTCTCTACTGCAGCGGTAAATGCCACCTACAAGATGATCATGGAAGATGCCTCATTTGGTTTATGCACATGTATGCAAAGGCAACTTTTGGTGAACTTGAAGTCTATTAAATAGGACAATGCCTTAAGATTTAAATTTGGACAACTATTGGTAGGATTGTTTTTCTAATTTCAAGGCTATTTCCCAAGAGTAGGTGATATACAATAGTCTAGTGACCAACCGGTTACTAAGCAAATCAGAGAAATCCTTCAAGTGGTAGGAACCAGCTATCCTGAAGTCCAGAACAAATTCTTTGATGAGTTCAAATGCAAGATGAGCCAGAGAGTGAGAATATCTGGTGATATTGTCAAGAAGTATGAAGAGGACATTTGCTTTATCATCAGAGTAGATGAGTGCATAATGGAGGCAGTTGATCCCAGAAAGGAAGAAGTGGAGCCTATGGGATATGAGGTGATGTATGACATGCTAGATGGGTATGCCTCTACCCTACTTGCCTCACCTCTTGATCCTAAGAAGAAGAGAATCGAAACCTATTTGGAGAGGGTAACACCGGTTGAAGAACCTTTAGAAAAGAAAGGAAAGGCAGTGCCATTTGTATCAGCACTAGTTACTTTAGCAAGTCCCAAAGTGACCAAGTGGTCACTAGCCAAGAAGAAACTGAAAGTTGCACCTGCCAAGGTCTTTGAAAGGAAGTGGAAAAATAAGAATACCTCACCAGATTCTGAGGATATAGAACCTAAGGTATAGCCTAAAAAGACTAGGCAAACGAGGAAGAATACAAAGACAACCAGCAATGAACCAACATCATTAGCACCGGTAAATTTAGACATTTCCTCTTACAAACCATTGACACATTGTCAAAGAACTATCAAGAATATTAGGAGAAAGGTGCTAAGTGATTTAATAGATCATTTTGATGATTTTAATGACAATGAAAAGGAGGAAGTTGAACAGGAAGTTATTCAATATTTATGTATTAATGACCAGTCGCCATCAGAAATTAGATCTATGACACCAAATTCTTTATATAATTCTTTAGATAACAAATGGCGTATTGGCATAGATAAGGAACAGAAAATAAGAAAAGAAATTTTTGCACAACATTTTCTTGATGTGTCAAACTTAGAGCTATATGAATTTATGGATAAATACAAAGGCCTCTTCTTCATGAGAAGAAGAAGACTCCTGTTACTAGAAGGGAAAGTTCCTGAAGTGGTAAAAGATACACACTCACATGCCAAAGCCACTCTAAGATTGCACCAAGTGTCTGAAGCCAACAAGAAGGCTAAGCAAGAACCAGAAACTGGAAAACCGGATGAGGTGTATGACGGTGAAGGAGAACCGGTCACTGAACAAATGGACACAATTGACATTGATGCTTTGGATGGTGAAAATGTCACTCTGAATACAACAAAGGAAAAGGCTGATAAAGAAAGAGTGGACAAAGAAAAATAGGACAAAGAAAAGGCTGATAAGGTGCAAGTGGAGAAAGAGAAAAAGAATCAAGAGGAAGAGAAGAGGAAACAAGCGGAAGAGGAGAAGAAGAAAAAGGAAGAGGACAAAAAGAAACAGGAAGATGAGAAGAAGAAAAAGGAAGATGAGAAAAATAAATAGGAAGATGAGAAGAAGAAAAAGGAAGAGGACAAAAAGAAATAGGAAGAGGAGGAGAAGAGAAAAGAAGAAGAGAAAAGGAAATAGGAAGAAGAGAAGCGGTAAGAAGAAGATAGAAAGAAGAAAGAAGAAGAGAAGTGAAAAGAAGAAGATAGAAAGAAGGAAGAAGAAAAGAGAAAGAAAGAAGCAGAGGAGCAAAAGAAGGCTGAAGAGGAAAAGCAAAGAGCCAAAGAGAAGGAGGAAGCGTCAAAGAGCACACAAGTGGAGACCCCAAAGGCAACCGGTAGTCAAGCCAAACCGGTTGACATTACCAGTCCCATTGACCTCCAATCTACAAATGAAACGGAGTTGCTCCAAAGCATTAAGATTTCCCAAGAGCGATTGGAAGCACTAAGGAGGAAGAAGGAACAAGATGTTATTCAAACTGTGTTGGAAACTCTTACCAGTTTGATTCCCGGTACCAACCTCCCCAGTATTGATTCCTCTCTGGCACAACTGAAACTTTTATGTGTAGTTGTAGAGGACCAGGTCCAATGCCTGGAAGATGTTGTTGAAGCCAATGCACAAAAGAAGCATCAAAAGGCACTGAACACTGCCTTAGTGAAGAAATTAAATGAGCTCCGGTCTAACCCTCAGAAAGTGCAGAAAGACATAAGAGATGCTATAGATGAGGGGAAATTATTGCTTAGTAAGATAAGCCAACCCCATCTATTTTGTGATGATGTGATTGCTCAGAAAGACAATATACAATCTGATTTGCAGGCATATATAAGAACCTTCAAGACACCCTATGATTCCTTCACCACATTTGGGCAAACTGTTCACTGGTTTCAACTCTAGACTGCCAAAATAGAGTTGGAGGTCAACAACCAGACCCGAGATTTGTAGGAACTTCAATTGGTTCTACTACCAAGACTACAAATACTTCAGAAATGCTATCTTAATCTGGATGCCTTAATGGTCACTCAAGAGATGAGTACCTTGGACACCATGGAGGAACAAGTATCCCAGATGTAAACAGAAAGTGAGATTTCTACCTTATTGCTTGAGTCATGGTCCTTATCCATGAAGACATTTATGCAGGATTTTAAATCAGTTTTTGATAAGTTTCACTCATTATTGTCATAAACATTTATTATATTAATGATAATGAGAAACAGGGGTTATTCTGCAATACTTTGTCATTGTTGGCAAAGGGGGAGTACTACTCTGTATTTAAAATTTTGGTGAATGTCATGTATGCTTTCATGTTATCTCTTTAAGGGACTAGTATACATTGTATTTTCTACAAAAGGGATAGTGTATATGCTTAGGGGAAGTAATTTTGATTATGGCATATTTTTCTTGTAAAACACTTAGATGTCAAAAAATTTCCTAAGTGTTGCCATCAATGCCAAAGGGGGAGATTGTTGGCATTTTTGATGATGATGTTGTGATTGTCATTGATGGACACACACTTGCTTTGAGATCACTTTTTGCATGTATGAGTTATGCTCAACTAGTATTTGTTCCAAACTGGTATTATGTATAGTCTTTAGACTATCTGTGTTTTGCAAAAAGTGTTTACCAATCTCAAGTGGTATGAAGACCCAAGCGATTCAAGGATCCCAAAGTGGTATGAAGGAACAAAGTGGTTGTTATCATTTTTCCCAGTCTTCATTTTGACAAACCGATAATCAGTAAAATATGTGAACCAGTAATAGGTAAATGTATGAACTGATATTACTCTATGATGAGTTACCAACCAATATTATTTTTGTGATGAGTTATCACCCACTGACACTTTGGTGATGATTTTGTGTCATGTTACCAAATGTGTCTAGATGCACTGAACCTAGGAACTTGCAATGTAATCCTATTGGACCAACATGAAATCAAATTCCTTTATAAGGACATCATGTCTAGGGTTTTAGAAAGTGTTAGGGTTTTAGGTGGTTGATGAGGTTTTTGTATGTGCGACCACAACAAAAGATTAGGTCTGTGTGAAGAAACAAAGTGTGGAGATTTTGAAGACTGAAGTAATGCTGAAATGCATTAACAATGGGCTATCAAGGATCTAACCAAGCATACTATGCTAGTATTTAGATCACTCGTTGATTACTCACATCTTCGACAAGTTTGAAACCCTTAACCGGGTAGGCCTTGCAAATCCTTTGTAAATCCTCTAACAAGGTGGTTCACAACTGTGGATCTGAAATCCTCTCACAAGGTAGTCTTTAATTGGAATTATCTCCTAACAGATGTTGAGATTCCTAATAGGATCTGTTCTAGTGAAGAACATTATATGACCTTAACCGGTCTGGTTACTATTCTGTAGATAGTTACTTGTGAGTTTCATCTCACCGTGGTTTTTACCATTTGGGTTTCGATGTCAAAATCTCTTGTATTATGGTGATTGTGCTCCTATGGGTGATTGCCTTATTTTATGTTTGGTTTGCATTTGTCTTAACCGGTTTGTTAGTAAAACTGTTATACCGTTTACAACTAAATTGTTTAAGTGTTTGAGTTCAGTATTTTTTGGTATACTAATTCACCCCCTCCTCTTAGTATGCATCAATTTAAACTCTTAATCCAATCATGTTTGCATTCAGTTACCTTTTCCTTGTCTTGGACTACACTACCAGAGTCCAAATCATGTAGCATCACACTCACGTTGCTTGTGTCCTACAAGAGTAAAATAAGATAAACATGCAAGTTACTATATAATTTAATTAATGACAATTTAAATGACAGGCATGAATGTACAATAAAAAATGCAAACAACTAGGTGCAATAATACATTTACCATATAGTTGTCAAGGCCAAATGAAATGGCTGCCAAGGTGTTGACACAGACCTATATTAACTCCTCCTCAGTTATCAACTATTAAATAGACCAAGTATATAAACATTAATACTTAATACTATCTCATAAATATTCATTTAAAATAAAATGCACTATGAAATTACAAGTCTTACCATTACATCGTCAGTGTATGTTGAAGGTACCTCCTCGCTTCTAGCATGCGAGGACTCTTGAGGGTATCCTTAGTCCCTATCATTTGATCTGGTGCATCAGGCATATCATGCACCTCATAATCAACAGTGTCCGCAAGAGGATCAACAGGCTCTCTAATAGGACCTAAGCATGGTTTCCCACACATAACACAAGTATGCGACACACAAATATGTGGAGCCAAAGAGGACGTGTCAATGCCACTGTATCCATCACTAGAATCACTAAAAGGTTGAGCTAGTGCCCTAGCCTGAGAAACCAAAAGGCTACTAAAAGAGTGAATAGCTGAAATAGTTTGTGATGTTTCTTCGATAATGATATCTGGATGTTGTACTAGAGGTGGGTGATCAACAGGAGGAGGCGGAACATATGGAGCCTATAATACTCGAACTACCATAGGTCTATCTTGAGGCATACCTAAACCCACACCCTGAAAAGGCTTGATGTCAAAGTAGTTGACATGCTTGCCCAAAACAAACTCAACATAATTTTTTTTAATGAAATAAAAGGGGACATCAAGATTGTTGTTGGGTGGTCTATCAAAAACCATCTACCAATGATCCCAAAAGTTATTTACAATATCATCGTTTGTACACCATTTTGTGGAAAGTTTTTTTTTCAAATCTACAAGTTGTCTAGTGCAAGGATTGACAAACAATGCGGCAATATAAATTTTTCAAATCTCAAGCTCCTTGATCTGATCATAGGTCAAGCCATCTGCATATATAGCCCTCCTGGAATCTTGTCACAAAAGAGCGGCATTGTGCTCTACGATCACAATTTCTACGTTGTTTATAATGACATTCAGAGCATCTAACATTGGGGTTAGATGAGGGATTCTACTATAGACATTTGTAATGCCTCTTAATTGGTTCAAATTTTGACCAATTAAATCTTGAATTGCGGAGAGGTTTGGTAATGGAGGGTTTGCTAACTGAGGGTTTGGTGGTTGTGGTTGTTCAGGACTATCATTGTTGTCCCCCATTTTACCTGATTGAATTTGAATTTAACCAACAAATTTGAAAGAACAATGTGTGTCAAATGAAAAAACCTAGTTTCTATCAAAAAAATTAAAAACAACAAATAAAAAATGCAAACAAATTGACAAAATAAAAAAAAGCACAATCAAATCATACTTGGTATGAAAAATTCACAAAAAAATGTCACCCAAATCGGATACCCGTTAAAAGCCTATATTGGATTTCTTCAAAATGCATAGCTAGTGGGCGAAAAATGACCCACGAGCTATCACAGTGGGTATAAAAATACCTACAAGAATCGGATATTTGATTCCTAGAAATTAATAAATAATATATTATATAACATATAATATATATGCCCACGAGTTTTAGATTATATATAATATTATATATTATATGATATAGTATATAGTATATATTATATATATTGTTGGATATTGTTGGTCATTGATTTGTCAGGATATGTTGTTGTCATTAATGTCAACATATTCCTGTGATTTTCTTTGGTTTGTTTGGAAAGATCTTATTATCCGATTTTTGCAATTTTGGTTTGTTGATCATTGTTTTGCAGAATTCAGTATTTCCTTCGGTATATTCCGATGTGATCAAATATTGTGCTGATATTTTGGGATGGTCTTGTGTGGGATGGTCTTGTGTATCTTCATTTTAGATGGATCATGATTTGATTCTCTGCAAGTTATCTTTCTTCATGACAGTTGCTGATTGGTTGTGTTTTTGAGCTTTCAGACGTTGACAGATGCAGTTTTGATAAGTGGTGTTGGTGTAGCTGTTATTGATTATTCTAACATGCTTGCTGGTGTTTCCTTGTTGTGTCCTATTTGTTTTAGTGATCTACATTGATCATGTGAGTTTTTGGTGGTATTAATGAGCCACTGATGATTTTCATGTTATGCGGTTGAACTTGGCATGATTTCCGGTGGAGTTGAGCATTTGGGAATTTGAATTAGGTCCATTTTATGTCATGTAAATTATTGTATTGGTCCGGTGGTCGATCTTTGTATTGTGTGTTGTAATTTCATAATTGAGGGTTGAGGGTTTAGCCGACCTTGTTATCAAAGTTGATGAATTATATATATAGGTGATATATTCATGTAATTTAGGTGTCGATGTTATGTTTGCATTATAGTGGTGTATGTGCGAACAAGAGATTTATCCTTTGGTGTTGAGATTGAAGAGAGATTGGTGTTGTAGAGCAAACAATTGTGCTTAATCAGAACTATGATTAGGCATTCAGAGATGTTATTCTTTCAGTTCATTTATTCTAGATTGTAGTCTGAATCTTATTGTAAGTCAGTGAGACTTCCCTGAGGGTTGTCTCCTTTCGGGCCATCATATTTGAGCAGTGAGCTCTAGGCAGTGTGCCTAAATGCATGTGCATTCCCTATTGTAATATTTTGACATACTACTACAAAGTATCATCTTGCTCTGGGTAGGTTCCCACCATTGTTTTTCCCTTAACCGGGTTTTTCATGTCAAAATATTGGTTTTATGTGTTGTTCTCTCAATTTTCTTAAGTTTATTTATCATATCTATGTTTTTTAATTAAATTTGTTGATCTGGTGAAGACTGATTCACTCCGCACCCTCTCAGTCTTCCTTCTTTGTTTTTTTTAACAATTGGTATTAGAGCTAGATCCTCCAGTAGAAGCTTAACCGCTTGAGGAGATCCGGGATGGAAGCTCAAGGTGTTATCTTTAGGAAGGGCAGTCCGAGGTTTGATGGAAGTAACGGGTGCCTGCAAGAAGTTGTGTCCACGTTTTGGCCAAAAAGTGGAAGTTTTTTCCCTTTTTGTTTTCTATTTTGTCCTGTTTGACCTAAATATTTGAGGCACTTAAAGAATGAATCTTGAAATAATTCAGCATTAGAAAATGTAGTGCTCGAAGTCTACTTTCCAAATATGTAATTTATTTTAAAGCCAAGATCTTAAAAATGAAGTTTCAATAGGCATTACTAAAACCTATAGTTTAACAGTCACTTTTCAGGACCATACCATGCTCATGTACGACAAGAATAGTTTGACCTAAATGAAAGTATTTTTCTTTATCCTTTTGGGAAAATATCTTTAACTTACTCGTCTTTGATGAGGATAACTTTTTGTAATTTTTTTTCGTATGTATTTTTTTTTTTGTTATTTTTTTGTTGGGCATAATCACTATTTTGAAAAATCTGCATGTATGGCAAGCATAATTTGACCTAAACTTAACATTTTTTAATTTTTTTTTAAACTATAAAGAGTCGTCTCTAGTTTGATACCATATAAAAAAAATTCAAAAAACTTAAAGAAAAAAAAGTTATTAAAAATTTTAAAAACCCTGTTATTTCAAGTTTATGGACCTCTTTCATTAGAAAATATTTTAAAATTAAAATTATTGATTCATTGTTTTAAAAAATTAAATATTTGGAATCTAGATAGTGTGTACTATAATGGGTTTTTGTTGTTTAAAAAAATTCTGAAAATTAGGTGTTCAAATATATTTTTTAAGTCATTTTTTTGTATGAAGCTTGATTTGACCTTCAAGTTGCAAGTCAAACCAGGTGCAAGCCTCAGGTTCGACTCTCCAAACCATTTTCCAAGCCAAATTTCGAACCTACAAGCGGGCCCCAAAACCATTTTTTTTCAAAGGAGATCTCGTTCAATTTTTCCAATTAATTAAAAATGCACAAACAAAATAGGATCCTGTTTTGTTTTGCATTATTTTATTTTTTTCGAATTTGTATAAATAAGAGTTGTTAAAAATGATAAAACATGTCTTCTTGTGTGCGATTTTTTACATAATATTTTATGATTTAGTTGTCCTTTGGATGCTCTTTTGTTGTAATTTTAGATCCATTTTTTGAAGGTGGCATTTATTGCATAATTTTTTAGTCATGGGTTCTAAACAACGTCAGAAGAAGAAACAAAGGAAGGAATTGATCATCGAGGAAATTCAAGAAGAAAGAGAGAAGGAGGCCAAATGTCAAAGAGATAGAAGAATGAGGATTCGACAAATGAATAATCTTGATGCTTCCGGATTCACAACAATGAAAGAGAAAAACATTCAAGATGATTCCTTAGGGGATAAGATGGACATAGATGTGAATGAATTATGAAGAATATTCCAAGTACTACATCCTCAAATCCAAGTACATCTTCAAATTATCCAGGTACATCTTCAAATCCTTCTCTGGAAGACATGGATAATGTGATTATAGGCAATATTCATATTGATGATTTAGTAGAAGCTGGATATACCAATGTTGAGATTGATAGAATTGTCCATGAAAATGAAAACCTTCATGTTTGTAAAGATGAAATTCCTTTGAATGTTGAAAGTGAAAATCCTTTTGAACATGGTGAAAATGAAAATTCTCCAATTGTTGAAGATCAGGGAAACATTTTTATAAAAATTGAAAAAAATGCTTTGCATAATCTTCCTGGTAAGATTTTTTGGAGACAGATAAGAACATATGCCAATAGAATATACAAAGAATTTTTTTTATCGAAAAAAACTTGCCATTCAATGTCAACTTATGATGCAATTGATTAGAATGTGGAAAATGAGAAAAGTGATGAAAAAATAGGCATCTATGTGAAACCATAAAAAAAAGGATGAATTCATTAAGCATGCTAGTCTACTGTTGCAAGTGCTATTGAATCTATTGGTACAATGAGTCAATCTAAAGATAAGAATGCAACACGACAAGCTATAACAACGACCATAGTGAATAAAGCAACACTGAATAAAAGGATGGTAAGCAACATTAGTGGAATTTTAAAGATGCATCCTAAAACATTGGTTAGAGTAGCTAAAAGAAGAGAAAGTATTGAAAATGATCCAATCAACCAAAGTTGGAGTTTTAGTGATAGACTTCGAAGGTCAGATATGAAATTGAATATTGAAGTGAAATATTTAATTGAAAAGTTTTGGCATGATAATACAAGGGTATCATCTAATGCTAGAGATGTTCTAAAGTTGAGAGTGGGTTTGAAAATTCATGACCCTCATCCAAAACACCTATTAGACACAACCCAAACTGAATTTTATAGAAATTTTTGGACGAAGTTGTGTTACTTGGAAATATTACTATAAGTCAAAGATCATTTGAAAAATGCAAGCCCTGGTATGTGAAAATTAAGAAGCAAATAATCTCTTGTTGTTGTAAAACACACGTACAATTTCATTACTATTATGATGTTTTTCGATACATACGGTGTGTTTTGCATAGTAACATGCTTATCCAGGAATGTGGTATTGATATGCCACCTGAATCAATCAAGGAATTTGTAGAAAGTTTAATTTGTGAAAGAACTAAAGGAAAAATATTTTATTTAAATTCATGTATCTCTGGACAATGTTCTAGTTGTGGCAATTTTTTATCACTAGTAGAATGTATGCATGACAGTGGTGAAACTAATTTTGGACAACAACTAGTGGATGTTAGAAGATTTAAGAATGTTGAGTATCCCTTAAAGGAAGGGAAAATAGGAAAGTGTCTCAATTTAATTGCAGAGAAGGTTAGTGTGCATGCATTCATGTCAAAATTTAAAAGTAATATTGTACCAAAATATGTGACACACTCTCAACATGCTAGATGACTTGATTCTCAATTTCGTACATGTAGAAATATATTTCCAGTTGGAAGTATACTATTAGTGGTGGACTTTGTCAAAAACTATGCTCTTAAGACACAAGAGGAAATTCAATCTCAATAATATAATTCCACTCAAGTTTCTATTTTTGTTCATATTGTTTATAGACATGCAAATGATATCATAGAGGATGATAGAAAAATCCGAAAGGAGTATCATTTATATGTGAGTGATAATAGGATGCACTTCTTGGCATTTCAATAGAAGGAGATTGTTGATATTCATTAAGGATATTGAGAAGGTTGCTGAAGATTATTTGATATAACTGAAAAGGGATGATAACTATCTTTATAACATTATTTTGTCATTGATGTCAAGAAATTGATTTTCTAATTCAGTATGATGTTGCCATATCTTGAGAAGATTGATTTGAAGAGAATTAAGTGGTCGGTAAAAGACACAGAAATAATGTGATAAGAAAGGGGAGAAATAAGTTATTCAATGGGCAACTATTACCGAGTTAGACAATGATGAGATCATGATGTTTAGATTGTTTTGATATCCTACATATGTTGTTGATTGTAAGGTTAATACTATACTATGTCACCGAGCAAAGAACCTAGTTGGTAAACCCTAAGGTTATCGATATCGGTTAATGAAGGCGGAATGTCTACTGAGTAAAGTTTAGTATTTACCGAGTTGCAACCGAGTTATGATAGATCGCATTGGATGGATAAAAGCATTATTTAATGAAGGACAATGATGAGCTGGAGATTAATAATTGATTGGTATGTTGTGCATGAAGTTTGGTAAGGATCTATGGCAATGGAAGATCGGCAAGAAGATCTACAATGTAGATTGAACCGCAATAACCTTGTGCAAGTTCCAAGAAAGGAATGCAAGTCCCTAGGCAAGGTAAAACATTTTCAGATCAAAGGATGCATTGAACCTGATCAAGATTGAAGATCTGATGGCTAAGATTGACCATGGGAAATGTGATCAAGGAGATTCAATAGTTAGCAAATTGTTTATAAATAAGAAATTGTTGATGAACAATGTATGCGGGCAAGTGTAAGCATATGATGCTACATAGTGATTACCAAGCAAAAAAGCTTGAAGACCTATTTGAATAATAGAGTAGGGATCCTAGTAGAGGGACACGATAAGTCCTATGACAAAGATTGTTTTCAGCAAATAAGAACTTGCTTTAGCATTTTAGATGTGAAGTTGTAGATATATTTTTATTATTGTTATTTTGTAAGTGACAAAAATTCTCTTAACTGAGTGGACTTAATAGTCTTATTTGTAAACCCTCTAGCAAGGTAACATTCTAAATGAGTGCTTGAAATCCTTTAACAAGGTCACTTCTAAAAAAGTGAAGATCCTAACAGATCTGAGGGAAATCCCTTAATCGGGTCACATCTAGCAATGTGTTTGTAATCTTTAACAGGATTTGCTTTTAATCGAGCATACTCTAGAAGAGTATATTTATTAGTGGATATGAAATCCCATAGTGGTTTTTCCCTATTTGGGTTTCCACATTAAATCTAGTGTTATATGTGTTATGATGTTTATGTGTTTATGAGTTTGCATGTTTAGCAGTTTTTGATTATATTGCTGAAGTATAAGTTACCAAGGTTGAATCTGTTGATTTTATGGAAGATTAAGTTTGTATGATTCACCCCCCCCTCTTATCTTGTTAGCTATTGGCATCATAACTTTACAATTGGTATTAGATCTTTGGAATCTGAAAGAAAAGTTTAAAGGTACTTGAGGCAAAGATCCAAAGATGTATAAAAGAGATGCACCAAAGCTAAACAAGTCAAGTTTCTCCACATGGCAGAAAAGGATGAAGCTGCATTTATCAGGAATTGGAGAATATGCAACATATTATTTGGAGAATGATTACATACCACCAAGCAGCAACCCAATACCTTGGAAGAGATAAAGGCAAAGCAAGAACATATTCAAGCTATGATTGAAATAACATCAGCATTGACCGACTCAGAGTTTAATGACCCAGAAGGTTGTAATAATGCAAAAGCAATGTGGACCAAGCTCATATCTGTATATGGCTGTGATGAACATGTTCAAATAGAAAAAGTAGATAGTCTAAGAGGACAACTTGAATCCATGAGATTAAATGAAGGTGAGAACATAACCCAATACAGTATAAGGTTAAAGTAGACTATCAATCAAATTAAAAGAGCAGGAGGAACTATTGAAGAAAAGGATGTAACAAGTAAGTTGTGGAGAACCCTTCTACTTGCTTATGCCATTCGAGTCTCTACAATCAATGAATTGAAGTCTGTACCTAACATTCCAGTTTCTTTGGATGCTACTATTGGTAAGCTACATGTATTTGACTTAAGTAATTTTGATAACAATGGGTCTTCGGTAAATAAAGTAGAATCTGCATTTAGTTCTTTTCATATTGGTGAATCTGATGATTACAATGATAGAATGAGTAAGTACTCTAAAGGGAATCATAGTGGAGCAAGTGAAAGATTTCATAAGAACATGGAAGAAGTGCACAAACTGTATGAGGAAATCAAGAAGCAAGAAGAGTTTGAAGCATTATTAGCTAGAAGGTTACCGAGAGGAAAAGGTAAGTATAAAGCTAAGCTACCTTTAAAATGTTTCAATTGTGATAAAATAGGACATATGGCTTCTAACTGTCCTGACAAAGAATCTAGTGAAAAGAGAGAATACCGAGATAATATGCAGAAAGACAACCAATACAGATGACACCAAGACTTCAGAAGGAGAGATAGAAAGACATGCCTAGTAGCTGATTAGGAATCCAACGATGACAAATTTGATGAAACTGATACTGAGGAAGTTGTTTATGTGGCTATTAAAGATGGATCAGATGAAGAAAGGTATGAATAAAAATCCCTAATATCTCGCATAAATAATAAAGATTCTTGGATCATAGACAGTGGATGCTCACATCACATGACTGGTGATAAACACAAGTTTGTTAAATTAGAAGACTATGATGGAGGCTATGTAAGATTCGGTAATGATGCACCATGTTCGGTGAAAGGTAAAGGATCTATAACACTTCTTGACAATGCTAAATGTGATGATGTATACTGGGTTGAAGGATTGAAATACAATTTGTTGAGTGTAGCACAGCTAAACAATACAGGATACCGAATAGAATTTCAGAAAGGAATTGTCAAAGTTCATGACAAGCATGGAAAGTTAGCTGCTACCAAGACACAAACAAAAGGTAATACATTTCATCTTGACTCAACTCGGAACAAGTGTCTTTATGCTAAGATAGATGATACCTGGTTATGGCATAAAAGGTTTTGTCATGTAAATTTTGATAATCTGATCAAAATAAGCAAGAAGCATCGAGTAAGAGGTCTACCGAGCTTAGAAAAACATGAGAATGATATGTGTCGAGGATGCTAGATGGGTAAGATGACAAGATCAAGCTTTACAAGTAAGTCCTGTACTTCTAAAGGAATTTTAGATCTAGTACACACTGATCTTTGTGGTCCCATGAAAGTTAAAAGTTATTATGGTGATAAATATTTCATATTGATTACTCAAGGATGATGTCAGTTATGTTTTTAAAAGAAAAATCAAAAGCTTTTCAAATGTTTAAATGGTACAAGGCAAGAGTTGAAAATGAAACAGGAAGATAGCTGAAATGTCTTAGATCTGATAGAGGAGGAGAGTTCACTTCTGATGAATTTAACTTATTCTACAATGATCATGGTATAAAAAGGCAAGTATTTGCATCGAGAACACCTCAGTAAAATGGGATAGCCGAGAGAAGAAATAGATCAATTGTGGATTGTGCGAGAACCCTGATGATAGAAAAAAGGGTACCTCAAACATTTTGGAGAGAAGCAATCAGCACTACAGTTTACACCCTGAACTGAGTTCAACTAAAGAAAGGAACTATGAAGACACCATATGAGATCTGGTATGACAAGAAACCTAATGTAAGTTATTTTAAAATATTTGGAAGTAGATGCTATGTTCACAAAGATGATAGAAATGGAAAGTTTGATTAGAAAAGTGAAGAAGGAACATTTCTTGGTTATTCTTCTAGAAGTAAATCATTTAAATGTCTGATCAAATCATCTAATAAAATATTAGAAAATGCAAATGTGAAAATTGATGAATTTGCAGAAAGAAATGATGAAGGAAATTCCAAAGAACCAGAAGATTATGAAGAATTCGTTTATGTTCAACCGAGAAGTCCTACCGAGAAAGTTGCTAAAGAAAATGAAGATAATGTCCAGTTACCGAGTGATGAAGAAGATCATACAGAATCTACCGAGCCTATATTAGCCAAATATGTCAGAAGACATCATGCATCAAGTTAGACTATAGGAGATAAGGATGATTCAGTGATGACAAGGAAAAAAATGAGATAGAACACATGTTTGATATCTGAATTTGAACCAAGAATAGTAAAAGAGGCATTTAACAGTGAAGATTGGTTAAATGCTATGACAGAAGAGATTGATCAAATCAAGAAGAATGACACATGGACATTGATCCCAAGACCGAAGGACAAAAATGTAATCGGTACAAAGTGGATTTTCAGAAACAAGCTAAATGAAAAAGGTGAGGTCATTCGCAACAAAGCAAACTAGTTTGTAAAGGTTATGCTCAAGAAGAAGGAATAGATTATGGTGAGACTTTTGCACCCGTGGCTAGACTTGAGGGAGTAAGAACATTGTTGGTATATGCTGCTTTCAAAAACTTCAAGGTATATCAAATGGATGTTAAATATGCATTTTTGAATGGTATACTAGAAGAAGAAGTTTATATAGAACAACCTGAAGGATTTGTTGAAGACAAGAGTAAAGATCGGGTATGTAAACTAAACAAAGCTTTATATGGTTTGAAACAAGCACCTAGAGCATGGTATGAGAGACTGCAGTCTTACTTAATCAAGATGAGTTTTATAAGGACAAGTGAAAACAATAACATGTACATGAAGAGTGATGAGGACAATGGAATACTTATCTTAGCCATATTTGTTGATGATATTATTTTTTGTGGTAATGACTCCTTATGCAAGAACTTTGGAAATGAAATGTGCAAAGAATTTGAGATGTCATTAATCGGTGAGATAAAGTATTTTATAGGTTTACAAATACTGCAAATGAAAGATGAGATTTTCATTACTCAATCCAAGTACATAAAGGAAATCTTGAAGAAATTTGGAATGGAGGATTCTAAACTAGTAAGTACTCCTATGACTACTAACTGCAAACTATCAAAGAATGATGAATCTGCATCTGTTGATGAGACACTTTACCGATCTATGATTGGGAAGTTGCAATATGTTGTGCATAGTAGACCGGATATAGCACATGCAGTAGGTATTATTGCAAGATTCTCTGCAAATCCCAAGGAAACCCATATGATAGCAATCAAGAGAATTTTCAGATACCTGAGAGGCACTGAAGATTATGGCTTAGTATATGAAAAGAGAAATGATTTTGATTTAAAAATTTATACTGATGCTGATTGGGCAGGCAACATAGATGACATGAAAAGCACAAGTGGTGGAGCTTTCTTTTTAGGAGAAATACTAGTGAGTTGGCTTAGCAATAAACAAGGATGTATTTCACAGTCAACAACAGAAGCTGAATATGTTGTTGCAACATTGAATTTTAGCAATATAGCATGGATCAAACAACTATTGGAAGCTATAAATGAAAAGGTTACCGAGCCAGTAACTATATTCTGTGATAATACGAGTGCCATTAACATTTCAAAGAATCTGGTAATGCACTCTAAGACAAAGCATATCTTATAAAGTATCATTATCTCAGAGAAGAAGTTCAAGAGAAGAAAGTTGTGCTGGAATATATCAGTTCAAAGGAGCAATTAGTAGACATCTTCACAAAGCCACTGCCAAGGGACACTTTTGAGTATCTCAAAAGCAGGTTAGGAGTCCTACCCCTATCTTCTACTCACTGATAGAGTTCAGTGAAAGCATCAATTCAATGAATCTACAGAATATTATGGGTGGATTGATGCTGATTTACACACTTTAGAAGGTTTTCTAAAGGTGTGCAGGAAATAGTGAAAGAGAGAAGTTGCTCTGACTGAGACTAAGATGATATACAGCAAGGAAAATCACTTCACAGAGGAAGAAATCATGATTTAGTTCTTTTACTTTTTGGCATTGTTGTCAAAGGGGGAGAAGACTAAATTGTAAAATCCTAAATGAAGAAGATAGAAGACTAATGATAGGGGGAGAAGAATGAAAAAGGGAGAAGACTTCAAAAGATTTTAACAGCTCAAGGATAACAGAAGAAGTCTAACAACAATCTGAATCCGAATTAGTTTGAATATCTTGTTGGTATTACCATTTAAAAGTTGGTTTTGCCATCAACGCCAAAGGGGGAGATTGTTGATATTCATTAAGGATATTGAGAAGGTTGTTGAAGGTTATTTGATATAACTGAAAAGGGATGATAACTATCTTTATAACATTATTTTGTCATTGATGTCAAGAAATTGATTTTCTGATTCAATATGATGTTGTCATATCTTGAGAAGATTGATTTGAAGAGAATTAAGTGGTCAGTAAAAGACATAGAAAGAATGTGATAAGAAAGGGGAGAAATAAGCTATTCAATGGGCAACTATTACCAAGTTAGACAATGATGAGATCATGATGTTTAGATTGTTTTGATATCCTACATATGTTGTTGATTGTAAGGTTAATACTATACTATGTCACCAAGCAAAGAACCTAGTCGGTAAACCCTAAGGAACCTAGTCAGTAAACTCTAAGGTTATCGATATCCGTTAATGAAGGCGAAATGTATATCGAGTAAAGTTTAGTATTTACCGAGTTGCAACCGAGTTATGACAGATCGCATTGGATGGATAAAAGCATTATTTAATGAAGGAAAATGATGAGCTGGAGATATATAAATGATTGGTATGCCATGGATGAAGTTTGTTAAGGATCTATGGCAATGGAAGAATGACAGGAAGATCTAAAGCATAGATTGAACCGCAATAACCTTGTGCAAGTTCCAAGAAAGGAATGCAAGTCCCTAGGCAAGGTAAAACATTTTTAGATCAAAGGATGCATTGAACCTGGTCAAGATTGAAGATCTGATGGCTAAGATTGATCATGGGAAATGTGATCAAGGAGATTTAGTGGTTAGCAAATTGTTTATAAATAAGAAATTGTTGATGAACAATGTATGCGGGCAAGTGTAAGCACATGGATGCTACATAGTGATTATCGAGCACAGAAGCTTATAGACCTGTTTGAATAACAGAGTAGGGAGCCCAGTAGAGGGACAAGATAAGTCATATGACAAAGATTGTTTTGAGAAAATAAGAATCTTCTTTAGCATTTTAGATGTGAAGTTGCAGATATATTTTTATTACTGTTATTTTGTAAGTGACAGAAAATCTCTTAACCAAGTGGACTTAACAGTCTTATTTGTAAACCCTCTAGCAAGGTAACATTCTAAATGAGTGCTTGAAATCCTTTAACAATGTCACTTCTAATAGAGTGAAGATCCTAACAGATCTGAGGGAAATCCCTTAATTGGGTCACATCTAGCAATGTGTTTGTAATCTTTAATAGGATTTGCTTTTAACCGATCATACTCTAGAAGAGTATATTTCTTAGTGGGTCCGAAATCCCACAGTGGTTTTTCCCTATTTGGGTTTCCACGTTAAATCTGGTGTTATATGTGTTATGATGTTTACATGTTTATGAGTTTGCATGTTTAGCAATTTTTGGTTATATTGCTAAAGTATAAGTTACCGAGGTTGAATCTATTGATTTTATGGAAGATTAAGTTTGTATGAT
Organism: Cryptomeria japonica; assembly: GCF_030272615.1. NCBI lineage: Eukaryota > Viridiplantae > Streptophyta > Pinopsida > Cupressales > Cupressaceae > Cryptomeria > Cryptomeria japonica. Next base: position 77,801,455 of record NC_081405.1, read on the forward strand.
TCACCCCCCCCTCTCATCTTGTTAGCTATTGGCATCAGAACTTTACAACACTTGTCAGATTTTTTTCAATATTGTTTCAACATATTTTACAGAAATATAAGAGAAAGAAGAATTCGGATGATGGGACATCTTATATGGTCAGATAATTGTATAGGACAATTCAAGAATGCTCGAATGTTTTATTGCTTAAGCAGGGTTCACAAGGAATACAATATCCAACATATATAGAGTTTTTTGGAGGCTAGACATGGTAAAGGAGAACATGATGGAGTTGGTGCGTGTGTTAAAATAATTCTTGTTAGAGAGCAATTAAAATTTGAAGATAATGTGAAATTTAAAGATGCACGTGCAATTGTAGATTGGTACAATACAACCTTATCTATTGGATCAGGTGTGAACTCTACAATTCAATGATTTTTTTGGTTAGTTGAAGAGGAAAACATTGTGCCCAAACTTGATTGTGAGACAATTAGTGGATCGACAAAATGGCATTCATTTAAGAGTTCAAATGCAAGCACATGGACTATATGGATAAGGGAACTTACATGTTTTTGTCAGTTTTGTATTTCAGGTGATTCTGATGTATGTGAGAATACCAAATAGGTTGAAGATTGGAATCAAAGATCATTGACTCCTACTCAAGCACAAGATCATATTCACATAGTTGAAGATAATGATCAACTATTTGCATCACATGATTATGATCGTGTTTCAAACCCTATACAAAAAGGTAATCATTTAATTATTTTTTTGGCCATTTAATAAAATTAGTTTCAAACTTTTTTATATTTAATGTAAATTAAAAATGGTAATTTTTTTATTCTAAATTTTGATAATTTATTATTTTTTTGTTTGTAGGACATGTGTATGTTGTTGTTGCACCTGAGGACAATGAAGAGGAAACAAAATATTGGCTGGCTTGATGTGTTGAGACTAAACACAAATTAGTTAATCCTCGAGAAGATGTTGATGGTTTTCATTATCCGAATGGTTTAGTGGTAGTTGTTGGAACCTAGCTAAGGAAATATTTGACAAGGAAGGATGATTTGCTTGATTTTGAAGATTATGAAACACACAAGAAGATAATACACTACTCACATTTTATTGTTGCAACAAATATACAACTAGTGAGATATCATGACAAACCTAGTAATAAAAAGTTGTGGACAATCTCTATGGAAGATCACAAGACAATTATAGATGCTTTGGAAAAAAGAGAGGATGCAGATGGTACAATGGAATAAGTATTTAAATAAAGAGGTATATATATATAATTTCTTTTTATTGTACAATTTGATCTACGGTTTAAATATTTATATTTGATATATAGGTCCATCCCCTTATTGAGAGCTCTTACAAAATTGTGGTACATGTAATGGAATAAGTATTTAATATATAGAGGTACGTATATTTTTTTTTAAAAGTACATGTCTTTCAATGATAAATTGATAAGTTGCTTTTAAAATATAAGTCTTCATAATTAATTTAAAATGTTAGCAACTATTTTGCTTTTCCAAGATTCTAATTTTTTTTGTCCATTTAAGCCACATGTTTCAATTGTACACCCATCCCCTTAAGCCTCATGTCCTAATCAGTTAATTTCCCCTTAAGCCATGTCCTATTTAGTTCAAATGATCCCCTTTTAAACCACACATCCTATTTCTAGTTTGATCCCCTTAAGCCACATGTCTCAATTATGCCCATCACCTTCAGCTTGCCTCATGTGTCCTAATTAGTTAATTTCCCCTTAAGCCATGTCCTAGTTAACTTAAATTCACCCCCCTATTTCCTATATATAATATATATCTAACTATTTTTTGTTGTTGTAGGTTTATCTTTAGTAGTTTTTTGTTGTTGGTGGCATGTGAAATGAGCTAATGAATCTTTAGAATTAAATGAAGATTTCCAATGAATTGGTAAGCAACATTTTTTTATTAAATGCTTAGTTTTAATTTCTATATTTGATGTTTTTCAATGATAAATTGTTAAATTGATTTTAATAGATTTTGAAACCATTTTGTAAGTTTCCATCTAGATTCTAATTTTATTTCCCCTTAAGCCATGTCTAGGATTTATTTCCATCCCCTTCCTTGCCACATGTCTCAATTATGTAGATAGATTCCCTTATAGTTTGCCTTGTCCTAATTAGTTCAAATGATCCCCTTTTAAAAGCCACATGTCCTATTTAGTTTGATCCCCTTAAGCCTCACATGTCCTAATTAGTTAATTTCCCTTTTTAAGCCATGCCATATTTAGCTCGATCCCCTTCCTTGCCACATGTCCCCTTAAGCCATGTCCTATTTTAAAGTTCACTCCCTTTGTAAAGCCACATGTCCTATTTACTTTGATCTTCTTTCTTGCCACATGTCCCAATAATGCCTACACCCCCTTAAGCCATGTCCTAATTGGTACATGCATCATTTTTTGGTTAAATTTGACTTAGTTAATTTTTGTATTTTTTATTTCTACATTTAACTATTTTCAATTGTTGTTCTAGGTTTATATCTTAGGTAACTAATGTCAAGTTGGTCCAACATCTAATTATATCAAGATTTATAATGAATTGGTAGGCATCATTTATTTGTTAAATTTATGAACTTGACCTCAAGAAATTGAATTACTTTAATATACATACATTTAGTAATTTAATTCTAATTAAGTTCTAATTATTTTTTTTGTGTGTGCATGTAGGTACATCTTGTAACTGCTTTTCACTGCGGAGATCTAATTTATCTAGATCACTTTTGAAACTGCTTTTAATGTCTTAGATTGCATCAAACTTATATAATAATTTAGATTTCAAAATATTAAGTTCTTTAATATATAGATTTGAGACGTGTGGATCTTGAAACTTTTAAATTTGAGATTGTTGGCATTGCATGAAGATTGCATTAATGAAGTATAGTGTTGTCATTGATGTCAATTGTAACCGGTATTGGAGTTGTATTGCAACTGATAGTGATGCAGTAATGCAACCGGTAGTTGAGTAGTGATAGAAACTAGTATTGTTATTTGAAGCAGAGTGATCAACTGGTAATCCTAACATGTTGATATGTCAAACACTAACCGATGGAACTTGGTGAGCCGGTTGTATTGATCTATGATTGAATGGTGATCAAAGATGATTATACCATGTATGCATGATGCATGTGATGAGTTTCAAAGTGGTTTTGGGGCATAGAGATAACTGTTTTATCTTAGGAATGAGCATATGCATAGCATTAAGTGAAACCATGTGATGAGTTACAGGATTCAATGAGTGGTGATCCAAGAGCGGTTGAAGTTGTCTTGAACAATGTGCAGCTGATTGCTATGTAATCCAATGGTCATGTTTGAACTGATTTGTTTGTAATCTCTATGAGATCTTAGGTTTCTTGTTGTGTTACCGACCTATTGTATTTCTTTATAAGTTGGATGAGTTGTTTTGTAATAGTGTTGGCAATTTTGTTAAGTGTGGTAGTGAGACTATTGTCGAACCAAAAGGAGTGTCTGCAGAATGTTTTGAAGGCAGATAGGAGCTTAATAGGATCTAACTAAGCAAGATAGTGCTATTACCAGATCAGCAAAAACCTTGTTGTTCTCTAACAATTACAATAGTTAAATCCCTTCTCTGGGTAAGATTTAATAGGCTTGGTGCTTTCTAAATCCTCTAACTAGGTGATCCATTAGTTTGTATTTGAAATCCTCTATCAAGGTTACTCCTAACAAGGTATTGTAGTCAATCCCTTAATAGAGTGGTCCTTAACCGGATCTATTCTTAACATGACATTTTTGTAAATCTTCTAACAAGGTTTGGCTCCTAATAGGGCGAACTTCAGAAGAGTTCAGAATACTTGTGGGTATTCATCCCCACCGTGGTTTTTCCCATTTTGGTTTCCACATCAAAAATCATTTTGTCAAGTGGTGAATGATTTTGTGTCTGTTTTTTATATGGTTAATATGTTTAACTGATAAAGCCACTTAGATATGTTTAGATGATCGGAAGTGATCTGAAATGAGCTATTAATTATGTTAGGTAAAGTGGGTTGATGTTTTGGTTAAATGGTATATGAGTTTCATATTTGTTACACTGTTATATTGGTATTCTAGTCAACCATTAAACTTGATAGTGCAATATTAGTTTTGGTACATTATCCAAACCAGTTAGTTTTACAAGTTGTTTATGAGTTGGGATTAAGTTTGGTGAAAGTTTAGTTTGTTTTCTATCTACTGATTCACCCCCCCCCTCTCAGCAGTTGATTGCATTCTTATTGATTCATCATATCATCAATTGGTATCAGAGCATTTTAGGTCCTCTTGTGTTTAAGCCTAACAACTTGAGGTAAAGATCTAGGAGAACATGATGAAGAAAGAAGGTCCAAAGTTCAATAGGGAAAACTACAGAATCTGGAGTGATAGGATGATGATATATATCAAGAGTCTAGGAAGCCAATATTGGGAACATGTTGTTACTAAATATAACTTGCCTAGTGAGATTTTGTCATATGATCAAAAGAAGGAGCAACAAGAGAATAATCAAGCATTGGAGGCCATTATTATTTCCTTGTCTGAATCAGAGTATGGTGATGTCCATGGATTGGAGACTACTTTTGAAGTCTGGAAGAAACTTGAGGATATCTATAGAGGTGATGAGCATGTGAAGATTGCAAAAAGAGGAGAGTCTAAGAGGTAAATTTGATGATTTGTGGATGGTTGAATGTGAGAACATTCAACAGTATGGTCAGAGGATCAAGGAGATAGTCAATGAGATCAAAAGTGTTGGTGGTACAGTGGAGGATACCATAGTGGTTAGCAAGGTGTTGAGAACCCTTCTACCGGTCTACACTATCCGAGTTGCAGCCATTCAGGAACTCAAGTCTATTGATAAATCAAAGGTAACTCTTGATTCCATCATTGGTAAACTGACTACTTTTGAATTAAATGGCTATGATGGAAGTATTTAGAAATTAGAGTCTGCATTTAGAGCCTGAGTTTCTAACCCACCGGTAAGGAAAAGCAGAGAAGCTAGATACAGTCATGAGTCTAGATCCAGCAGAGAAGTTGATGATGAAGACAGTCTAATTGAGCTTGTAGAATTGCTGGCCAAGTGGTTACCAAAGGTACCAGTAAGTACAGATGTAAATTACCTTTGAAGTGTTTTGCATGTAACCAAATTGGACATATTGTTACTAACTATCCAAATGGAGATAATGAGCAGGAATGTGAGAAATATAAGAAGTACAAAGGCAAAGGCAAAGGCAAAGGCAAAGGCAAAAGAGATTGTCTCATTGTTGTGGATGGAGGAATTACAAATGAGGAATCTAAAGAAGATGCAAATGAAGACATTGTCTTTGTTGCCATTAAAGAGGAGACATCATACTAGAAGGCATTAGTCTCTCGCATGGATAGTTCTGATGATTGGATTATAGACAGTGGTTGTTCACACCACATGACTGGTGACAAGAGTAAATTTCTTACTTTGAAGGAATTTGATGGAGGTGTTGTGAGATTTGGAAATGACTCACCTTGCATGGTAAAAGGAAAAGGAACCACCTCTTTGAATGGAAAGAGTAGTGCAAATGATGTCTACTGGGTTGAAGGATTGAAACACAATCTTTTGAGTGTTTATCAACTCAATGACAAAGGTTATCCACTAGAATTCCAGAATGGGATGTGCAAAATCTATGGGAGAAATGGTGAGCTGATTGCAACTAGCAAGCAAACAAAAGGTAACCTGTTTCACCTAAGTTCTAAAGTCAACAATTTTTTAATTGCAAAGGTAGAAGATAGTTGGCTTTGGAATTAGAGATTTTGTCATGTAAATTTTGATAGCACTGTGAAAGTCAGTAAGTCCAAATCAGTAAGAAGTTTGCCTCAGTTGGACAAACTAGTTAATGCTCTATGTAAGGAATGTCAGTTAGGGAAGATGAAATCCTCAGATTTTAAGAGCAAATCTTTTTCAGCAAAACATTTGCTAGATTTGGTTCATACCAACCATTGTGGACCAATAAAGACTAGAAGCATTCAAGGTGATCAGTATTTTATGATTTTTACTGATGATTGCTCAGGGTTACATTCTTGAAGGAGAAAATATAAGCCTTTAGCCAGTTTAAGGCATTTAGAGCCTTAGCTAAAAAGGAAAGTGGAAAGAAAATAAAATGCTTAAGAAAAGATCAAGGTGGTGAATTTACTTCTGAGGAATTCACTAGATACTGTGAAGACAATGGAATTAAGAGGCAACTTTTTGCACCTAGGATACCACAATAGAATGGTATTGTAGAGAGGAACAATCGGTCAGTTGTTGAAGCTACAAGACCTATGCTAATTCAAGGCAGTGTAGCTAAGACTTTCTGGAGAGAATTTGGTAGCACAACTATCTACACAATGAACTGGATACTGGTTAAAAGAGGTAAGGATAAAACTACTTATGAATAATGGTATGGTAGATCACCTAATGTCAATTACTTTAATATTTTTGGTAGAATATGTTTTATCAATAGAGGTGACTATGTTGGTAAGTTTGATGCTAAGAGTGATGAAGACATATTTCTTGGTTACTCCACCAAGAGCAAAGCCTACAAATGTTACAACAACCGAACAAAGAAGATCATTGAAAGTGCTAATGTCTGAGTGGATGAGTGTCCTAAAGAGTTAGGAGAAATCAGTAAGGAGAAGGAGGAAGATGAATCTTACATTCTGATTTTGGAACCAGAACTAGTGAAGCCAGAAGTTGGTGAAATAAATATTGTAGCACCAGTTCAACCTGAACAGGTAGATTCTTCAGAAGATGAAGAAAGTGAGGAAGAAGAACCTGAAGACCATGATCACATTATTCCAAGGTACGTTAGACTCAATCATAATCTTGATCATATTATTGGAGATAAAGATGCTGGTGTGTTAACCAAAAGAAGAATTAGAGAGAATTCTTGTATGATCTCAACTATTGAGCCTAGAATAGCAAAGGAAGCTTTTGGAGATGATCACTAGATAAAGGCTATGGAAGAAGAGCTTGACCAGATTGAGAATAACAATACTTGGTCATTGGTACCCATACTGGTGAACAAAAATGTTATAGGAAAAAAATGGGTATTTAGGAATAAACTGAATGAAGATGGAGTAGTAGTCAGAAATAAAGCCAGACTGGTATGCAAAGGATATGCATAAGAAGAAGGTGAAGAATATGGCAAGACATTTGCACTAGTTACAATATTGGAAGGTGTTAGGACTCTACTTGCATTTGCAACATATAGAGGATTCAAAGTATATCAAATGGATGTGAAGTCAACATTTCTAAATGGAATATTGGAAGAGGAAGTCTAAATTGAACAACCAAATGGTTATGCTTTGACTAAAGAAAAAGATATGGTGTGCAAACTACACAAGGCACTATATGGTTTGAAGAAAGCACCTAGAGCATGGTACGAAAGACTACATTATCACTCGGTGAAGATAGGTTTTCAGAGAACCAATGAAGACAACAATATATATCTCAAGACTGAAGGAGATAAGATACTAGTTAGTGAAGTATTTGTGGATGATATCATTTTTGAAGGAAATGATGACATGTTTAATGACTTTGCTAATGAGATGAAAAGTGAATTTGAGATGTCTCTAGTAGGAGATCAAATTCTTTATAGGTTTGCAAATTCAACAGATGAAGAATGGTATTTTCATTATGTAGTCCAAATATGTGAAAGAGGTATTGAAGACATTTGGAATGGGAGACTGTAAATCAGTTGGAACACCAATGGTTACATGTTGCAAACTGTCTAAGGATGATGATTCTGCATCAGTGGATGAAAAGGAGTACAAGTCAATGATAGGTAAACTACATTATGTTGTTCACAGTAGACCGGATATTGCTCATGCAGTTGGAATAGTTGCCAGATTTTAGAAGAGCCCAAAGGAGACACATATGGTAGCAACCAAAAGAATCTTTCTAGATATCTAAAAGGAGCCATTGATTATGGATTATGGTATTCATATGCAGGTAACTTTGATTTGAAATTCTATACAAATGCAGACTGGGAAGGAAATGTTGATGACAGGAAGAGTACAACCGGAGGAGCATTATTTCTTGGAGGAAGGCTTGTATCTTGGAGTAGCAAGAAACAAAGTTGTATATCACACCTAATTGTAGAAGCTGAATATGTTGCAGTTTATATGAATTGTACCCAAACAATCTGGATGAAGCACATTCTAGAAGGTTTCAAACTGAAGATTTCATAATTGGTTAAAATTTTATGTGATACCACCAGTGCAATAAACAGATCAAAGAACCTAGTGTTGCATGCAAGAACCAAGCATATTGAGCTGAAGTATCATTTCTTAAGAGGGAAAGTGCAGAGTAGAGATGTGTCATTAGACCATGTATCTACTAAGGAACAGCTAGTGGATATCTTTACTAAACCTCTATCTAAGGCTACTTTTGAGTATCTTAGAGGTCAAATAGGGCTTGTGCCCCTACATGAGGTCAATTAAGTAAATGTGAAAGACATCAGTCCCAGAGCTTATTGAAACTCTTGAGGATGGATTGGTGTAGAATGGAGCTATTCCATAGGGGGAGCAACAAGTCGCAGATCATTGTTGCAGATTGGTGAAGCATGGAATGGTTAACCAACTATTATTGGTATTCACTTTGACATTGTTATCAAAGGGGGAGAAGAACTGTATGATTGATAGGGAGAAGAAGTGTACATGATTGATAGCTAGTTACCAGCTGAAGACATGGAGATAAAATTGAAGGAGAGTACATGGAAAAATGTAAACCAAGAATTCTATACCTGTGTATGTGCATTACTCTCAATCATCACAACCAAGTGGTATTGATATTTGTATTGCCATCAATGCCAAAGGGGGAGATTGTTGGACTTGCATGAAGATTGAATTAATGAAGTATAGTGTTGTCATTGATGTTAATTGCAACCGATATTGGAATTGTATTGCAATCGGTAGTGATGCAGTAATGCAACCAGTAGTTGAGCAGTGATGGAAATTGGTATTCTTATTTGAAGCAGAGTGATCAACCGATAACCTTAACCTATTGATATGTCGAACCCTAACCGATGGAGCTTGGTGAATTGGTTGTGTTGATCAATGATCGAATGGTGATTAGAGACGATTATGTCACATATGCATGATGCACGTGATGAGTTTCAAGCTGGTTTTGGCACATAGAGATAACGGTTTTATCTTGGGAATGAGCATATGCATAGCATGAAATGAACCCGTGTAATGAGTTACAAGATTCGATGAGCGGTGATCCAGGAGCGGTCAAAGCTATCTTGAACAATGTGCATCTGATTGCTATGTAATCCAATGGTCATGTTTGTAATCTCTATGAGATTTTAGGTTTTGTGTTGTGTTACCAAACTATTGTATTTCTTTATAAGGTCAATGAGTTGTTTTGTAATAGTGTTGGAAATTTTGTTAAGTGTGGCAGTGAGATTGTTGCCAAACTAGAAGGAGTGTCTACAGAATGTTTTGAAGGTAGATAGGAGCTTAATAGGATTTGACTAAGCAAGATAGTGCTATTACCAGATCTGCAAAAACCCTGTTATTCTCTAATAATTACAATAGTTAAATCCCTTAATTGGGTAAGATTTAATAGGCTTGGTACTTTCTAAATCCTTTGATTAGATGATCCATTAGTTTGGATTTGAAATCCTCTATCGAGGTTGCTCCTAACGGGGTATTGCCTTTAACATGGTACTGTAGTCAATCCCTTAACCGGGTGGTCCTTAACCGAATATGTTCTTAATAGGACATTTTTGTAGAGCTTCTAACAAGGCTTGGCTCCTAAAAGGGAGAACTTTAGAAGAGTTTAGAATACTTGTGGGTATTCATCCCCACCGTGGTTTTTCTCATTTGGGTTTCCACGTCAAAAAATCATTGTGTCAAGTGGTGAATGATTTTGTGTATATTTTGGATATGGTTAATATGTTTAACTGATAAAGCCACTTAGATATATTTAGATGACCGGAAGTGATCTAAAATGAGCTATTACCTATGATAAGTAAAGTGGGTTGATGTTTTGGTTAAATGGTATATGATTTTTAGATCTGTTACACTATTATATTGGTATTCTAGTCAACCAGTAAACTTGACAGTGCAGTATCAGTTTTGGTACAATATCCAAACCAATTAGTTTTGCAAGTTGTTTATGAGTTGGTATTAAGTATGGTGAAAGTTTAATTTGTTTTCTATCTACCAATTCACCCCTCCCCCCTCTCAGTAGTTGACCAGATCCTTATTGATTCATCATATCATCAGAGATGTGGATCAAACTTTTATTATATTCAAGAGATGCATAGATTAAACTTTTTTATATAATCTTTTAGTACATATGTGTACATGTCTTATTTTAAAAAATATCAATTGCTCATGTGTATATGTGTACATTCTCTAGTTAAACAATTGTAAGCTTCATTTATTTTTAATGTATTTATTTATTTTTAGTACACATACACATACATATATATAGATTTAAATTAAATTGTGTATAAATTTAATATACATGTGTATGTCAATCATTTTTAACATTGCGCACATATGTCATGAAATAAATAGCTCCAGATGATTATAAATAAATAAATATACATAAATATAATGTCCATGATACATGTATGTATGTGCAACTAGAATTTCTCATAAAACACACACACACACACACACACACACACACACACACATATATATATATCACATGTACACATATGTATATCAAGTCTATCAAGTCTATGTGCGATGAAACAAGTCCACATGTGGTCAACATGAAATATAATCAAAGTACGCGCAAAATAAACAAGTCCCATGGGATAGAATGATCAAATGTCAGTAAATTGTATGAAACATATGTACATGTAACAAAGATATATATATATATAGCTCGTAAAATAAAGATGACAAGCCCTAAATCATTCTAGATTCCTCTTCAAGCCACACAAACAAGAATGAGGAGAAGATCCACTCTGTAAGACAAAAATGAAAGTTTGTGAGAACTACATAGTTCATGTGTAATTATATATACTTAAAAACAATTTAAAAATTTCAATTATAAGTTTAGTAGCACATACGTGTACATGAGTAGGCTCATCTCCTATAGACTCCACTGAGGGCTTTGCATCTCTAGGTGCTATAGGGGTAGTCGATTGATCAATCATTTAAAATAGAAATTTAAATTAAATTTATAATTAAAATTTTCAATTTGAACTAGAGATAAATTTAAATATAAATTAAAATTTTAAACGTCGACTACCTATGTACAGATCATATTTAATTAGGTGCAAGCTTTTTAACTTTATTTAATTCAATTTTTAGGACCTACATGAAAGATTATATATATAGTCATACACATACCTGACTTAGATCATCTCCTCTATGCAATGTATCCTGGGCGACATTAACAAAAGCTCCACTCTCAACAAGATCCTAAAAGGTATTTAAAAAAGACTTGTGTGTCAATTATATGCACGCACGTACATATATATTTTATATATATATACAAATTGATTTAATTTTTAAATAAAAAATCAACTTGTATTAAATTTATTTTAATTTAAATCAACATTTACCTTAAATGCAAATGATGTCTGCAGAAAACTAACAAGCGGGTCAGGATGATCATATCGCCCATCTGAATGTAAACTCATCCCGATGGCCATGTCCACCTATATAGTAAAATTAATTATCTAGATATTAAATTAATTACATGTTTAAATATATTTAAAATATCATGTAAGTTTGATGAACAAAATTAATTAAATCTTTAGATATATAAATTAAGATAGAGTGTCAACATACAAAATCTCTCTGCTCATCCGCAACTGTTGGTATTTTGGATATGTTCATATGGTTTTGTCATTGATGTCAACACTTGTCAACACTTGTCAAACACTTGAGAACACTTGGATATCTTTGGTTATGTTCACCAGTATGTTCAGTGACTTATGCATAGTCACCAGTATCTGGTTCACCGGCGGGATTATATTGTTCACCGGCACTAAGGATGATCTGTTATCATCTGGAGATTACTTGGTTATGTCGAAGACATAATTTGGACACTTGTTCTTGGTGATTTATTCATTGGTCTAATCAGGTTTGTATATTTGTTGTTACCTGCAAATAGGTCTAGGATATGCACCGGCAAGCTTATCTATTCCAGATCAGCATGACACATCATGAAGATGATTTATTATTATTGTAAATGCATTAAGCCGAGATCATGCATCGCATATTGATTCATTTGTAATTGATTTTATTGTAATATCTTTTAGTGAGCCAACCTACTCATTTGGTCTTAGGTTATGGTATATATGTAAGAACTCATTTATGAGATTGTGTAAGAGTGTGGAAAAGGATTGTAATAAGTTATATATGAATATAAGCAGAGCTATACATGCAGACATCATTCAAGATTGAAGGAAGGTTTGAAGAAGGAAAATCAAAGCTTAACCGGTACTGAATCCAGCATATGAAGATGCTATTTTGAGCAGTACATTATCATTGGATTTAACCATCCAATTGTAGTCAGTGTGACTCCCATTTTGTGATTAAGCAATGAGCACTAGGCTATTGGTCTTTCTGCATGTACAGAATCCATATTGTTCATATACTATCTGCCATAGTATCATCTAATTGTGGGTAAGGTTTCCCACCATGGTTTTTCCCCTTACAGGGTTTCCACGTACAAATAATTGTGTTATGTGTTGTGTATGTTATTTGTCTTTATGTTTCATGCACTAAACTTTACCGGTACTGCAACTAACTATTAAACTATCTACAGGAATTAAAGTTTGGTTTATCGACATTAAGCATTAAGTTTCATTAAGTTAGTTTTGATTTGTATTTATTGGACAACTCATTCACCCCCCCTCTCAGTTGCCTTCGGGACCTAACAATGTTAGGGTTTCTAGCAGATCTGAAGCAAATATGAACTAACAATTATATGCAGATTTAAATACAAAAGATAAAGAAATAAAATAGGACACAGATAACACAGATATTTAACGTGATTCACCCAGAATGGATTACGTCCACTATACACAGTCGTCCAATCTTTCTTATTATCCAGCAAAAATAGTACATCAACCTTACAATTCCTTAAGCATCCCAACCACTTATAACATGCGTTTTTAGGGCAACAAACAAAGTCGGCCTTTTTAGGGTTTTATTACAATGTCGGTTTTCATCAATGAAAAATGGCAAAAAAAAAATTCTCGAGGGCTCCCGCCCCCGAACCCCTACCCAAGGCCCAGACTAGCCCTGGACCTCGGCAAGGATACGTGCTGAGTGTATAGTACTTTGTTGATCAGTTGCCACATTTCAATAATCTCTCACTTGGAGATTGATCATGCTCCACACCGAACAATCTCCCACTTGGAGACTGATACTACACGACACCACTGTACATGCAATATCCGCTGGATAAAACACTAGGACTCGACTGGTGTAAATTCCATAATTATCAATCAAGAAGACCAACAGAAACTGATGAAGAAATCAGCTTCTCCTGTGGAACTGCCTTTGTGAACATATCGGCAGGATTCTCACTTATGTGAATCTTCTCAAGCAGTAACTGACCCTCCTCCAAAATAGTCCGAATGAAGTGGTACCTGAGTTGAATGTGCTTTGTCCTTGAATGAAAAGCAGAGTTCTTCGCAAGATGAATGGCACTCTGGCTATCAGTATACAATGGGCTATCCTCTTGTGTCTGACCCAATTCCTCCAGAAAACATTGTAACCAAATCATCTCCATGTTGGCTTCTGTAGCAGCAACATACTCAGCTTCAGTGGTTGAAAGTGAAACAACCTTTTGCAGCTTAGAAATCCAATTGATTATAGTTCCCCCTATAGTAAAAACGTACCCTATAGTACTCCTTCATGAATCAATATCACCCGCCAGATCAGAGTCAACAAATCCACTTAGAGTAGCATTAGATCCTTTGAAACATAATGCCTTCGTAGTAGTTCCTTTCAAATACCGAAGAATCTATTTCACAACATTCCAATGTTCCATACCCAGATTACTCATAAACCTGCTCACAACTCCCACTACATGTGCAATATCTAGCCTTGTGCATACCATTGCATACATCAGACTGCCAATAGCTGATGAATACGAGATGTTAGATATTTTATTAACCTCTTCCTATGCCTTTGGGCACATCTCCTTAGTCAATTTGAAATGACTAGCCAAAGGTGTACTAACTGCTTTTGCATCCTGCATGTTAAATCTTTTCAACACCTTCTTTATATACTCACTTTGCGACAAATACAAGGTTCTATTTTTCCTGTCCTGTGAAATCCTCATACCGAGAATTTTCTTAGTTGTACCCAAATCCTTCATAGCAAATGACCTGGCTAATTTCTGTTTAAGATCATTTATATGTTGCATGTTAGACCCAACAACAAGCATGTCATCAACATAAAGCAATAGGATAATATAACTGCCATTATCAAATCTCTTAAAATATACACAATGATTAGAATGACATCCATGATAACTATGTTCAGCCATGAAACTATCAAATTTTAAATACCATTGTCGGGGTGCTTGCTTTAGGCCATACAGACTTTTCTTCAACCTGCACACCAAGTTCTCCTTACCTTTGACCTCATATCCCTGTGGTTGCAACATGTAAATTTCCTCCTCCAAATCTCCATGGAGAAAAGCTATTTTGACATCTAATTGTTCAATATGTAAATCATTTGCAACCACAAGACTAAGTACAGTTCTAATTGAAGTCATTTTTACAACTGGAGAAAATATTTCATCATAATCTATACCCTTTTTATGTGCAAAACCTTTTACCACAAGTCTGGCCTTATATCTTTTCTAACCTCCTTCCTCCTCCTTCAGCCGATAAACCCATTTGTTAGGCAAGACTCTTTTTTCTGCAGGTAAAGGGACTAAGTCCCAAGTCTTATTTTTCATCAAGGAGTCCATCTCCTCTTTCATGCCTAGCTCCCACTGTTGTTTGGCATCCACCTGCATTGCTTCTTCATATTCTTCTGGTTCACCAAAATCCATTAATAAAATAGAATACAAAGAAGGAGAAAATCTTTTAGGGGGTCTACTTGTCCTCGTAGAATGTCTAACACTTGCAGGAGTTTGTGAAACAATCTATTGTTGCAGAGCATTAGGTACCTATGGCATTTCATTTTCAGGAATCTCATCCAACACCACATATTCTTGTTTGTCTTGTTCATGCTTCTTTTCCTGCATCTATTCTTTATACATAACCTTCTCATTGAATATAACATCTCTACTTCTAATTATTTTCTTATTTTCAAAATCCCATAACCGATAGCCATATTCATCTATCCCATATCCAATGAAGGTACATTTCTGAGATTTAGCATCAAGCTTGGTTCTGTTTTCTTTATCAACATGGACAAAAGCTTCGCAACCAAAAGTTTTTAAAAAAGAATAATTTACCTTTTTACCAGTCCATGCCTCCTCTGAAATACCACCATCCAAAGGGGTTGAAGGTCCTCTATTTATCAAATAGAGAATAGTATGTACAGCATCTGCCCAAAAATGTAAGGGCAATTCAGCATGCAATCTCATGCTCCTCGCACGTTCCATGATAGTCCTATTCATTCTCTCTAACACACCATTTTCCTATGGAGTTCCTGGAACTATCTTCTTCTTTTGAATCCCATTTAAGGAGCAGTAATCTTCAAATGCTTTGCTACAATACTCACCTCCATTATCCGATCTGAGACACTTCAACTTTTTTCTTGTCTCATTCTCAACCAAAGCTTTCCATTTCTTAAAAGTTTCAAAAACATCTGATTTTTGTTTTAGGAAATATACCCATGTTTTTCTGGTTGAGTCATCAATAAAAATAACATAATAATAAGAGCCACCAAGAGATGATACCTGAGCCAGTCCCCATACATCTGAATGTACAAGCTCTAACTTCTCACTCTTCTTCTCTTTCCCAACCTTGAGAAATCTAACTCTTTTCTGTTTACCATAAACATAGTTTTCACAGAATTCTAAATCAATCTTCTTTAGTCCTGGCAATAGATTTTTGGAGTGAAGGGTTTTCATCCCTTTCTCACTCATGTGCCCAAGCCTATGGTGTCACATTATCGAATCTGTTCTTGCAACATTTATTGTTGTTGTCCCTGCAGTAACTTTATCTATAGCAGCTAAGGTAGAGTAAGTGTTACCAGTACACAGATATAATGTTCCTACCTTCGCACCTTTAGCTACTACTAATGATCCTTTAGTGACCTTCCACATACTGTCTGAGAAGGTAACTATGCAACCTTCACTACCTAGTTGCCCTGCAGAAATTAAATTTCTTCTTAAATTAGGAACATGTCTTACCTCCTGCAGAAACCAGTCATTACCATTCTACAACTTGATCTTTATCTTTCCTTTTCCAAAAATTTGACAGGGCTCATCATCACCCAAATATACCTATCCAAAATCACCTTGAACATAATCTAAAAAATATTTTCTATGGGGTGTAGCATGAAATGAAGCCCCGGAATCTATTACCTAGGAATCATTAACATTATCCAAACATAAGATTAAAGCATCTTGCAAAGTATTACTTGCAATATTAGCTTCCTTATTATCATTTTCATTTTTGTCTCCTTCTTTGTTTTTCTGAGACCAACAGTCTTTCTTTAGATGACCAGGCTTTTCGCAGTACCAGCAATCTTTCTTTCCTCTAGATTCAAAGCGTCTTTTCTTTGACTTCCCTCATGACTTCTCATTCCCAGGGCCTTTTCCTCTTTCCTTTGATCTTCCTCTGTTCTCCACATTCAAAACACTACCCGATGATGTTGGAGTCTCACATGTTCTTTTCCTTCGCATTTCCTCACTTAGGATAACACCAACAATATCATCAAATACCAAAGTATTTTTACCAGAGACAGAGTTACTTACAGCCATAACCAAGCTATTCTAGCTTTCTAGCAAAGAACATAAAATCAAGAGAGCCCTAACCTCTTCTGCAAAGGTAATTTTTACTGAAGACAATTGATTGGTAATTGTATTAAATTCATTTAAGTGCTCTGCTACAGATCCTCCCTCACTCATTTTCAAATTAAACAAATGCTTCATAAGAAATACCTTATTCGAAGCTGAGGGTTTCTCATACAACTTAGCCAATGTTGCCATCAAATCTATAGCCATTTTTTCTTCTATTATATTGAATGCTACAGACAGCGCAAGGCACAATTGAATGGATCTTAGTGCCTTTCTATCTAAAATGTCTCACTCTTCATCTGACATTGTGGTCACTTTCTTTGCCTTTCCTTCCAATGGCCGCCACAAATCCTTTTGATAGAGGTAATCCTCCATCTGCATTTTCCATAACTGATAATTCTAGTCATTAAACTTTTCGACCTTGAATTTGGAATCCTCCATTGCTCCCACTCAAATCTGAAAGTCCTGCCAATTTACAGAAAACCTCGCTCTGATACCAATTGTTAGGGTTTCAAGCAGATCTGAAGCAAATATGAACTAACAATTATATGCAGATTTAAATACAAAAGATAAAGAAATAAAATAGGACATAGATAAAATAGAGATTTAACATGATTCACCCACAATGGGTTACGTCCACCATACACAGTCATCCAATCTTTCTTATTATCTAGTAAAAATAGTACATCAACCTTACAATGCCTTAAGCATCCCAGCCGCTTATAACATGCATTTTTAGGGCAACAAACAAAGTCAGCCTTTTTAGGGTTTTATTACAATAGTACTTTGCTGATCAGTCACCACATTTCAACAAACAATTGGTATTAGAGCATAGTCCTCTTTTTACAAAAGTTTAACAGCTTGAGGAGATCCAATGTCTACTAACTATTTCAGGAAGGATAGTCTGAAGCTTGATGGAACCAACAATGGTATATGGAAGATCAGGATGGAGACACATTTGAATTGCATTGGGAAGGACATATGGGATGTTACAAATAATGGCTATACTGTTCCTACTCAAGGTCAACCTAATCCACCAACCTTGGCTAAGGATGAAGAAAATGATTCCAAAGTAAGAGAAGCACTTTTAAGCGCATTGTCAGATTAGCAAATCATGGGATTATCAGATAGATCTACTGCTAAAGCTATTTGGGACAAATTGGAGACATTGAATGAAGGTGATACCATAGTCAAAATTGTAAAACTAGAATGCTTCCGGGTCAGGCATAAAAATCTGAAAATGGAAGAAGATGAAAGGATTTTTGCTTTTATGGAAAGAGTAAATGAAATTGTTTTGGGTATACAATGTTGTGGAGGAACCTTAAGTGAAGATGAAACTATTTCTAAAGTTTTAAGAGCTTTGCTAGTGGCATATAAAATGAAAGTTACTGCTATTAATAAATTGAGAACAATGCCTAATACATCAATATCTAGAGACACTTTGGTTGGAAAACTTTCAGCTTTTGAACTTGAGGAATTTTGTCCTATTGCCACTATTAAGACAAATTTAGCTTTCAAAGCATCATCACCATCTGCAACATCATCATCATCATCTGAAAAATCTGATTGGAAAGCCTTTTATGCAAGAGAACTTGAAGAAATTAGAAAGGAGAATGAATAACTAGAAGAGCTTGAAGCACTATTTGCAAGGGAAATGCCTAAAGGTCCAGTTGGAAGTAAGTATGAAGGTAAAGAATCATTTAAATGTTTTAACTGCAATAAGATTGGTCATATGGCTTCTAGGTGTCCTGATAGACATGTAAGATTAAAAGAAGAAGCTAAAAGAACATACAAGCCTAACCCTGAATATCAAAGGTATAGATTTAAGAAGAATAGAGACAAATCATGTTACTATGTTGATAAAAGAGTTATTGATGATTCTAATGAGGAACCGACACACAATGGATGGGCTTTTGTTTCTATAATGGAAGATCAACCGACACCTACTATTCAATGGGTAGAGCAGGCCCTGGTAGCTAAAATTGAAGATAGAGATGAATGGATTATTGATTCTAGATGTTCACATCATATGACTAGTGATAAGAGTAAATTCTCAACCTTTTAGGAATATAATGGAGGTCTAGTAAGATTTGGAGATGACAAAGCTTGTTTGATCAAAGGAAAAGACACTATATCTTTTGATGGTAAGCATAATACTGATATTGTTTACTTTGTTGAAGGTTTGAAGCATAATCTTTTGACTGTTGGTCAATTAGTTGAAAAGGGATTTCAGTTACAATTCAAGAATGGTAAATGCAAAATCATGAATAGAACTAGTTTGGAAATTGCAACCAGTATTCAGACTAGAGGTAATATCTTTCATTTGAATAACAATGAGAAGACACACTTGATTGCACATATTGATGAAAGTTGGCTATGACATAAGAGATTGTGTCATGTAAATTTTGATTGCATTATGAAAATCAGTACAACTAAGGCATTAAGAGATTTACCTAAGATTGTTAAGCCTCACAATCCGGTATGTAAGGAATGTCAATTTGAAAAGCAAGTTAGAGCAACTTTTAAGAGTATACCAAAAAAATCCAATAATGTTCTTGACTTAATTCATATTGATTTATGTGGTCCAGCAAGAACTAGAAGTTTACAAGGAGATAGATATTTTATGCTAATGATTGATGATTATTCTAGAATGTGTTGGGTTACTTTTCTCAGGGAGAAATCAGAAGCTTTTGGGAAGTTCGAACTATTCAAGGTGGTGGTAGAGAATGAAACTGGTAAGAAAATCAAATGCTTGTAACTAGATCAAGGAGGTGAATTCACATCTAAGGAATTTAATACATTATGTGAAGTGAATGGAATTAAAAGACAGTTATCAGCACCTTGGACACCCCAACAGAATGGAATTGTGGAAAGGAAGAACATAACTATTTTGGATGCAGCTAGAAGCATGATATCAGAAGAAAATCTACCTCATGTGTATTGAAGAGAAGCAGTCAATATAGTTGTTTATACATTCAACAGAGTTCACATCAAAGGTGAAACCGGTAAGACCCCTCATGAACTATAGTTTGGTAATACTCCTACTCTTAAATATTTCAGAATATTTGGAAGTAAATGTTATATTAGAAGAGATGAGTATATTGGCAAATTTGATCCTAGAAGTGATGAAGGAATATTTCTTGTATATTCATCTAAGAGCAAGGCATATAGATGTTTTAATAAGAGATTGCAGAAAATCATTGAAAGTACAAATGTGAAGATTCATGAACAGTTTAGAAGGTCTATAGACTCTGAACCGGTAGTTGAGATAATTACAAATGAACCTACTCTAAGAACATCGATACAGAATGTTGATCCAGTCACACCGACATCATCTGAGAATTCCACAATGACTAAAGAACAATAGCAAGTAAAAACACCCAGGTATGTAAGATTGAATCACTTTGAAAATCAGATAATTGGGAACAAATATCAAGGAGTTATGACTAGAAGAAGATTGGCAAATGAAGAGGTATGTCTTATTTTTCAAATTGAACTAGCAACTATTAATGAGGCATGTGAAGATAAACACTAGATTAAAGCTATGGAAGATGAATTGGAACAAATTGAAAAGAATAACACATGGACATTAGTTCCCCAGTCTAAAAACAAAAATGTAATTGGAACTAAATGGGTATTCAGAAATAAACTTAATGAAGATGGTAAGGTAATCAAAAACAAAGCAAGACTAGTGTGTAAGGGATATTCACAGAAAGAAGGAATTGATTATAATGAAACCCTTTCACCGGTAGCTAGAATTGAGGCAGTCAAATTATTCTTAGCTTTTGCAGCACATAAGAACTATAAAGTATATCAAATGGATGTTAGATGTGCATTTCTGAATGGAGATATTGAAGAAGAAGTTTACATTGAATAACCTGATGGATTTTCTTTGATAGATGACAAAGATATGGTTTGCAGGTTAAGGAAAGCTTTATATGGATTGAAGCAAGCTCCTAGAGCTTGGTATGCTAGATTGGACAAATATCTTTTGAAGATTGGTTTCACTAAAGGTAATGCTGACAATAACCTATATTACAAAGTAACTAAAGATGACATCTTGGTTATTGAAGTTTTTGTTGATGATATAATCTTTGGAGGAGAAGATGGATGGTGTAAAGACTTTTCTAAAAAGATGTAGGAAGAATTTGAAATGTCTATGATTGGGGAGATAAAATTCTTTTTAAGATTGCAGATTTCACAGAATGATAAAGGTATATTCATAAATCAATCAAAGTACTTGAAGGAATTACTAAAGAAATTTGGCATGAAAAACTCTAAACCGGTAAGCACATCTATGACTACAACTGATAAATTATCTTTGAAGGATGAATCAACACCTGTTAATCTGACTAGGTACAAGTCTATGATAGGAGGTTTACTATATTTGAAACAAACAAGACCTAATATTATGAATGCGGTATGTATTGTTTCAAGATTTCAGAGTAATCATAAGGAAAATCATGAATCAGTAGTGAAAAGGATTTTTCGGTATCTACAAGGCACAACAAATCTTGGCTTATGGTATCCTGGAGATGAAAACTTTGACTTATGTGCATGTTAGGATTCCCAAAGATAGTGAGAGGGGGGGGTGAATCAGTATCTGACCGATATAAGAATTTAGTTGAATTATAACATGAAAAGCATATCAAAACTGTGTACCAATAAACCAAAAATAATGCAGTAAATAAGAGAAATAACCACAAAATAAGAGACACACCATAACATAGCACTTTTAACGAGGAAACCCAATGTGGGAAAAACCCCGGTGGGATTTGTGACCCACAATATTTGCTTAGTGGCCAATAAGGGAATATTATTGTTTACAATAGGGGCCTGCACATGTAGGAAGGCCAAGTGCCTAGAGCTCACTACTCAGTTACAAAAGAAGTCTCACTGACTTACAAAAATGGATTATACAAATCCAATGTCTTGTATTGCTTCAGATCAACATCTACTATGCTAGATTCAGTACCAGTTTAAGCTCTACAACATACATAAACCCTTATCCAATATCTGCCTTACAATTCACATATTAGGTCTTCATTAATCCTTCCATCTCACACATCCTAAATGATATACAATGATCTCATACTTATATGAGTCATATTACAATGTGCCAAGTCGACCTACAAAAGATTTTACAATTAAATACAAAATACATTTAAACAAAATTCCTGTCAGCCATGGTGTCGATAATCTTCCTTTTCGATGTCGGTGATCTGTGTGTTGGTGTTGAGTCTGTCAATGCTAGTGCCTACTGGTATCACATAATTTTAAGGTTTCCATAAATGACAATACCTTCAATCACCTACAATTTCTCATTGGAGTGTGCATTTGCCAACAATGCATACACAGAATGCAAATTGGGCAGAAGATGTAGATGACAGAAAAAGCACCACCATTGGAGCATTCTTTCTTGGTTGAGCAAGAAACAAAGTTGCACATCTTTATCAACAACAGAAATAGAATATGTTGCAAAAACAACTAATTGTACACAGGAATTATGGATTAAGCAAATGTTGAAGGACATAAAGGTAAAATGCAAGGAACCTATAATCATTTACTGTGATAATATGGCAGCAATTGATATATCCAAGAATCCATTATTTCACTCAAAAACTAAACATGTTTCTAACAAATTCAATTTTTTGAAAGAGAATGTTGAAGCAAAAGAAGTGAAATTGGTTTATGTGAATACTAAAGAGCAGATTGCAGACATCTTTACTAAACCTTTGCCCAAGGAAACTTTTCAATATCTAAGAGAGCAGCTTGGAGTTATACCCTCACTAATAGAAACTTAGCCAATTGATGATTGTCATCAACCGATAGAATTAACAGAGAATTTTTTTTTCTAGATTTGATGAGGAGAGCTTCTTCTTAGGGGGAGTAGTTGGATAAATTGATAAATTGGTATTTTTTGATAAGTTTTTTGAACTAATTGTATTTGGTTTTGTATTGATTTGGCATTTGATGTCAAAGGGGGAGAGATATCTATGGAAAAACACATTATCTTTTGGGGAGAGATTATTCATTGGGGGAGAGGTTGTTATTTGTATTTTCATGATCTCTTTGGGAGATTGTTGGTTTTTTATTTTTTTGGCATTTCTGCTTTGACACTTAGATGGTTTTTCCATCTTGTGTTGCCATCAATGCCAAAGGGGGAGATTGTTGGTATTTTGGATATGTTGATATGGTTTTGTCATTGATGTCAACACTTGTCAAACACTTGAGAACACCAGCAAGATTATATTGTCAAACACTTGAGAACACCAGCAAGATTATATTGTTCATCGGCATGTTCAGTGACTTATGTACAGTCACCAGTATCTGGTTCACCAGCAAGATTATATTGTTCACCGACACTGAGGATGATCTACTATCATCTAGAGATTACTTGGTTATGTTAAAAACATCATTTGGACACTTGGTCTTGGTGATTTATTCATTGGTCTAATCGGGTTTGCATATTTGTTGTTACCGGCAAATAGGTCCATAATATGCACCGGTAAGCTTATCTATTCCAAATCAGCATAACATGTCATGAAGATGATTTATTATTATTGTAAATGCATTAAGCCGACATCATGCATCGCATATTGATTCATTTGTAATTGATTTTATTGTAATATCTTTTACTGAGCCGACCTACTCATTTGGTCTTACGTTATGGTATATATGTAAGATCTCATTTATGAGATTGTGTAAGAGTGTGGAAAAGGATTGTAATAAGGTATATGTGAATATAAGTAGAGCTATACATGTAGAGATCATTCAAGATTGAAGGAAGGTTTGAAGAAGGAAAATCAGACCTTAACCGGTACTGAATCCAGCATATGAAGATGTTATTTTGAGCAGTACATTATCATTGGATTTAACCATCCAATTGTAGTCAGTGTGACTCTCATTTTGTGATTAAGCAGTGAGCTCTAGGCAGTTGGCCTTTCTATATGTGCAGACTCCATATTGTACACACATACTATTTGCAGTAGTATCATGTGATTGTGGGTAAGGTTTCCCACCGTGGTTTTTCCCCTTATAGGGTTTCCATGTACAAATAATTGTGTTATGTGTTGTGTATGTTATTTGTCTTTCTGTGTCATGCATTTGCAGCGTCGTAAATTGTACGCACTTGCTAAAGTGGTACAATTTCACACTTGGTTTAGCTCCCGCCTTCACGCATCTTGCACTTTGCATCGCATTTTCCTTTAGCACTTAATTAATCAAATTAATTAGGTCTAAGGTTCTATTTTATCATCTTCCAGTTGGGCCCTTTCATTAAAGTGTGCCCCTTTCATTTTATTCCTCCAATTCATCATTCAATCAAAAACCCTAATTAGGTCCTATTTTGAACTTGGGGGCTTGATTTCGAGGGTCAAAACATCTTGAAATCAGCTATAACTTCAGGATTTTCTCTAAAATCATCATATCTGACGGCCCTGAAAATTTGGTGAAAATTTGTCGAGACCATGGCATCTGGAGTGCACACAGTCCCAGACATTTTTCCCAAAATTTTAGGAGCGCAATCCAATCATAAAATAAAGCTTAACCCCAAGAAATTGGTGGGAGATTCAATCTCTAGGTCGGCCAAAAGTTGAAATTAAGACCTAGGGTTTCATATATAAGAGCTCTCTTTCTTCATTTGAAAGGATCAGAATTTTGGTTTAAGGGACCTTCTAGGCAATGAAAGAGCAGATCTTTGAAGACTTCAACAACATTCAACATCCATCCATCAAGCATTCATCAATTTCATTCATCCATTTAGGGCTTTGAAGACATTGAAGAGTAATAGGGGATCACCGACTGAAGATTGGCTTGTACCCCTCCCTTGGGGTTGGGTAGGGTTTCATGTTATTTTCATGTCTTTGCATAAGCCTCATCATATCATTTTTATTCATGCTTTAGATCACTTTGCATATTGATTTGGAGCATTTACATTATCATTTACAAGCAATTAGGGTTTACTTTCTAGGTTGCTCTAGTTTGCTTACTTGCATTTTAGGATCTTGCACACACACAAGGTCAGCACACACACTACTTTAACAATACAACTTGGCTATTCGTGGAGGTGGAAATCACCAAAGCGGGGGTTTGACTAAGGCAAAACCCTATATAGCCGCCCACCATACCTTTTCAGATATAAGTGTAGATTTTGGGATTCGGACGACGCCGCAAATTGCAGATCCGACGGAAGCGAACCGAGATAGAACTTCACACCAAATTTTAGGGCAGAAGACCAGGATAGGGGCGTGGGGTGCCCTGCTCCTACCAGGATAGAGGCGTTGGGCACCCTGGTCCCTGGGATAGTGGCGCTAGGTGCCCTGGTCCCTCTGTCAGACAACAAGTTTCAGACAGCTTTTCAGGTGGCAAAACAGCAGTTTCAGGAGCAGAATCAGGACAGTGGCACCTGCGCCCCCGTCCCGAACATTGTCACTCAAATTTTAACTCTGGGTATGCATCTGTACTCTTGTCTTGTCCTTGTGTTTACAACTTTCCATTGTTTAATTTCAATTCTGCAATCTTGTTATTAGTTCATACTTGCACTTTGGGGTTAGGAATTGAACTTGCATCATTTCATCTTTTAATTACAACAAAGGAATAGAAACCCTAATAGGTAGCCCATGGCTCTCTCTTCAAAAAGAAGTAGCCAATTGTGTGATACCTCTAGGCTCTTTCGCATTCCACAATGTGTGTCAAAAGGTAGGATTAGGGTATGTTAGCCTAGTCTCGCTTTTTCCCCTACACATTTTGGTGAACCCGACGTGAATCTTATTATTGCTTTCTCTTGCATTGCATTTGTTAGATATAGATCTAGATAAAAAAAAGAAAAAAAAAAAAATAGGGAAAAGAAAGAGTGTGTTTCTTTGTTTCTTTGCATTGTGTGTTTAAGTTTTATGCAATCTTTATTTCAAAATGTCAGATTTTTATTTGCAAGATGTTCATATTTATGATGATGTATGCAATTATGTTGATTATGAGTATAGCCAAGATGAATTAGATGAAGCTTTAGATGAGTTTTTGAACCCTAAGGATACCAAACCTTCATTTTACCAAAAACTTATAAACATTGTTACTATGCTATTTCGTTGTGATGAGAAAGATAAGTCGAATGATTCCTCTCAAGGGTACATTCCTATCAACTCTTCCACTAAATCTAGTAACATGGTTGTTTTCAATGATCCCCTCTATGAAGAGATGTCTCCTTTTGAATCAAAAGATAAACCTTTTAATAGATATGATCATGCTTTGTTGGATGATGCTCTTGATGACTTTGTGGCTTTATCGAAATCTTTGAACAAGAACAAAACTTCTAAATTAGTTAACATGATAAACCTGAATGAGCATAATAAGCCTCTCTTTGAAGTCCAAGGTGCTTATCCTTCTCCCACCTTTCAAGTTCCTAAATCACCTCTCCTTACTGTCCAAGGAGGGTATTGTCATGATTCCTTTCTTACTCCGAATAAACCTATCATCACTGTGCAAGGAAGAAAACCTATAAGTCCTTATAGTTATGCCAAGCAATCAAATAGAGAGAGTTATAATGCAGTTGCCCATACTTATAATACTAGAAATAATAGGCAGCCTAATCCTCCTCCTGTTACTCCAGTTTCTCTTCCTAATCCTCAACCAATTCTTCCGCAAGCTCCACGTATTTCACAAGTTCTTGGTAAGGAATATGATCTCGTAGAACAACTTAAATTTACCCCTACTAAGATATCCCTTTGGGATTTGATCCAAACTTCTTTTGCTCATCATGGAATGTTACAAGATGTCTTGAAAGATTTGAATGTTCCTCCACCTAATACATCTAGTAATATAGTGTCTTTGGTTAACTCTGTGATGAATCCTAAAGCTCAAATTGTGTTTACTCAAGATGAATTGCCTACTAGTGAAATTCAACATCAATATGATCCCTTGATGATTGTGGTTATCATAAATGACACTGCTATAAGATGAACACTGGTAGATAATGGCTCTGGCCTTAATGTGTGTAGCATTAATCTATTGCATAAGATGAATGTGGATACATCCCTTATTGAGTCTGACTCTCGTCCCATTCGAGGCTTTGATAATGTGGCTAAATATTCGTTAGGTATTATTACCTTACCCATCACAGTGGGACCTGTTACTTTGCCTACTCCTATCCATGTTATGTTGGGAAATCTAACATACAACTTGTTATTAGGGAGACCTTGGATTCACAGTATTCAAGCTGTCCCCTCTACATTGCATAGACAAGTTAAATTTATTTATAACAATAAGACATATACCTTGATAGGTGATACTAATTTTCAAGCTTGTTTGCAAACATCCACATCCAAAGGGAGTTCCTCTAAACCTTCCTCTTCTAGTGATGACTCTTTAAACAAGATACCTATGGATGAATCATCATCCTCTGATAATCAAAATTCTTGGGATGAGCCTGAAGTTCCTGAAGAAGATTCTTCTCAACTTGAATCTACACATGAAAAGATTTTTGATCCTAAGAAGGTTCTCGCAGAAGACGATTGGGGATCTCTTGATTTTAATCCCACCTTTGTAGGTGAGTATAGGGTTCCTCCTAGAGAGCTTAAAGTTAAAAAGAAGGAAGAAATTAAAAATCAATCAATCTTACCTGAACCTATGAACAATAATTTTGTGGCCGCTTCTCAAACTTCTTCTCCTCACACCTCTAATTTTGAAGGATTTGATTCTTTGTCTTATGAAAAACCACCTTCTCTTTCTGAAATGGCTAATCGTTATGGTCATGGTTTTCATATTTTAGCTAAGTATGGGTATAATGGAAATGGTTGTGGCACTCACGAACAAGGGATAAAGGTTCCCCTAGGGAATATTCTTTGTGATGAGACCTTTGGACTTGGTTATAATCCCTACAAGCGCACTAAAGCTTCTAAGAGACCATGTATTAGTGTTAATGTTATTTCTACGTCTCTACCAATGAGACACCCTGAGTATATTGATGGGGACCCTTCGTGTGCCAATTCTTTGGATGTCTTTCCTACTGATGATGCTTTAGCTGAGTTTTTAGGAGCATATGATACTCTTCCTCATTATCATCACAATAGGGGATTTCCTTATTGTTTGAACACTGAAGCTTATTTTGGAAGAGAGATTGATAATGATGAAATTGTGGAAGAATTCCCTTAGTTAAAGGATACTCCTCAAAAAAGTAATCTTCTCATAAGTGACACCATTGATGTTAAGATGGATCCTTGCAATGAAGAAAAAGTTATTAAAATTGGAAAGTGTTTGGATGAAGAATAACAAAAACAATATGCAGATTTATTGCATGAATTCCCTGAGATCTTTGCTTGGACATACTCTGACATGCCTAGAATAGATCCTAAGATTGTTACTCATAATATTGTCTTAGTTCCTGATGCTAAGCCTATGAAACAAAAGATTCGAAAAATGAATCCTAAGGTAGCTTTGCTTGTTAAGGTTGAGATTGAAAAATTATTGGAGGCTGGATTTATCCGCCCTATTGATTATTCCCCATGGATTTCAAATATTGTCGCTGTGGCTAAATCAGATAATAAAATAAGAATGTGTAGAGACTTTCAAGA
This sequence comes from Cryptomeria japonica, assembly GCF_030272615.1. NCBI lineage: Eukaryota > Viridiplantae > Streptophyta > Pinopsida > Cupressales > Cupressaceae > Cryptomeria > Cryptomeria japonica. The sequence continues at coordinate 77,829,952 of NC_081405.1, forward strand.
TTTAAATAAGGCTTCTTTAAAAGATGATTTCCCTCTCCCAAACATTGACATGATAGTTGATTCCACAGCAGGACATGCTTTGTTATCCTTCATGGATGGTTTTTCAGGATACAATCAAATTTTCATTAATCCTCAAGATCAATTCAAAACTGCTTTCACCACTCCTTGGGGTACGTTTTGTTGGGTGATGATGCCTTTTGGACTTAAAAATGCCGGCACAACTTATCAATGAGCGATGACCCTTATCTTTCATGATTATATGCATAAGATTTTAGAAGATTATGTTGATGATATTTTAGCCAAATCCATTCTCCATATAGATCATATTAAGATCCTTCGTCAAATCTTTGAGAGAATTCATAAATATCACATGCGCTTGAATCCCCGAAAATGTGTTTTCGGTGTGGATAGTGGAAAACTATTAGGATTCATAGTTTAGCATTGTCGGATTGAGGTGGACACTAAGAAAATAGATGCTATTGTCAACATGCCACCTCCTAGAAATGTGTCTCAACTCAAAAGCTTACAAGGAAAGATTCAAGCTATTCGTAAGTTCGCATCTCAACTTGCGGATCGTACTTTTCCTTTTACTCAACTTCTCAAAAAGAATATCACTTTTCAATGGAATGAAGATTGTCAGCAAGCATTTCAAGATTTAAAAGTATATTTGGCTAATCCTCCTATCCTTCAACCTGCCGAACCTTCTAAACCCTTTCTTCTTTATACAGCTGCTTCCCCTCATGCTCTCGCAACATTATTGGCACAACATGACAAAGATGGTAAGGAGTGTTTGGTTTATTATATAAGTCGTACCTTACTCGATTATGAGACCCGATATTCTACGATAGAAAGACAATGCTTGGCCTTGGTGTTTGCGACTCAGAAATTGAGACATTATCTTTTAAATTCAGAAGTCCACGTCATGGTAAAGTTTGATCCTTTGAAGCATCTTTTCTCTAAAACTGATTTATCAGGACGCCTAGCTAAGTGGGTTATGATGTTAACTGAATTTGACCTTAAATTTGTTTTACAAAGAGAAATTAAAGGGCAAGCATTGACCGATAACTTAGTTGAGGCCCCTTCACCTTTCTCCTTCCCTAACCCTGAGTCTTTTCCCGATGACTTCATTCTTTGTATAGGGAAGGATGAAACTTGGGAGTTGTACTTTGATGGCTCTAAGTGTCGTACGGGATCGGGGGCAGGTGTTGTTCTAATTTCTCCCACAAAGAAATCCATTCCCTTATCTTATCGTCTCAATTTCCTATGTACCAATAACATTGCTGAGTACGAGGCTCTTATAGCAGGAATAAAGGCAGCCTTGGCTTTGAATGTAAAGCACATACATATTTATGGAGATTCTCAATTGATTATAAGACAAGTAATAGGACTATATCAAGCAAAACAAGACAAATTATCACAATATAAAGACCTTGCTATCTCTTTGTTACAAAAATTCGATTCTTATACCATGGAACCTGTTCCTCGAAAAGATAATTGACATGCAGATGCAATGGCATGTGTGGCTTCTCTTGTATCTCTAGAGGACCCTGTGGTTGATCTTAAATTTGTTATTCACAACCTTATTTCTCCAGCTATTGTAGATGATTCTAGCTTGGTGACATGTTGTGACTTTATAGACTAAGATGAATGGTATTCGCATATCGTAAGATACTTGACCGATGGTACCTTTCCTAATTCTGCCAATAGGAACACTAGGGCTAGAATCTGCAAGCTGTCTGCTAGATATATCATTCTTTCTAAAGTTCTTTACCGAAGGGGTTATAACGGTCTTCTCCTTCGCTGTCTTAACAAATCGGAAATCCCTATTGCTCTTGAAGACGCACATTCAGGTGCCTGTGGGGGGCATTTTGGAGGCAAATCCTTGGTTCAAAGATTGCTTCGTATGGGATACTATTGGGAAACTATGCAAAAAGGATTCTTTTTCATTTGCTAAGAAATGTCATCAATGTCAACAACACAATAACCTGATAGTTTGCCAATAGTATGGGATACTATTGGCAAACTATGCAAAAGGATTCTTTTTCATTTGTTAAGAAATGTCATCAATGTCAACAACACAATAACCTGATTCATGCTCCTGCCCAAGAACTTCGTTCTCATGTAGCTTCTTGGCCTTTCTCTGCATGGGGGTTGGATCTCATTAGTAAAGTCTCTCCTCCTTCATCTTAAGGACACACTTTCATTATAACCGCAACAGATTACTTTACAAAGTGGGTAGAAGTTGTTCCCCTTCACTCTACTACTGCTGAAGTGATTTGTCGATTTCTTCTAGAAAACATTATTTCTTGATTTGGGATACCTTCCACTATAATCTTAGATAATGGGACATCATTTAAGAATAAGGACGTGAAGAAATTCCTCGAGAAATATCATATCAAACATTGATTTTCTACACCGTCCTATCCTCAATCAAATGGTCAAGCCAAATCATCTAATAAGATAATTGAACAAATTCTTTGCAAAACCATGAATAAGCATGGTAAGGATTGGAGTACTCAGCTAATCTATGCTCTTTGGGCCTACCAAACGAGTGTACGAATTGCTACAGGAACTACCCCTTATAATCTTGTTTATGGTGCTGATGCTATTATGCCTTTAGAGTTAGAGATTCCATCACTTAGAGTTTCTCTCAAAGGTATAGTAGATGATGACTCTTATAGAGAACAAAGACTTCAACAGCTTGATCTGCTTGATGAACAACGTATAAATTCTCTTGAGCATATTCAAGCATATCACAAAACTCTACAATGAAGCTATAATGATAAGGTTATTCAACGTTCCTTCTCAGTAGGTGACTTAGTTCTCTATGAGAATCAGCGCAATGTGAATACCTTACCTGAAGAAAAGGGAAAATTTAGTCCTAATTGGCTTGGACCATATATTGTCATTGAAGATTATGGATCAGGTGTTTACAAAATAGCAGATGTAGATGGCACGCCTCTTAAAGAACCTATAAATGCTATGCACTTGCGTAGATACTATGCTTAATTCCTCATTCCTTATCTTTCATTTTCTTTTCACTTCTTCAAAATTGGATAATATGTTAGCATATCTTTGTTAGAGCAAATAGAATTAAAAGATATTTTGTTTAATCTATATTGTTTTGTTCTTGACAAGCATGTTTCTTTACTCTATAGTTTGTCTTGAATTCATTTATGTAAATTTACATTTCCATTATGCTGGCATATTATATAATGTCTTTATGTGTTAAGTAGAATTGTATCATGTTGTGTTTAAGTTTAAATTAAATCACATTAGTTATATGATTCTTAGGCTTAACACATATTTCTTCTCTATCATCAATGTAGTACTTGATTAAATATTTTATCTTAATTAAGTCACACATGTATCAATTTAATCATGGAGCATTAAGAAATCAATCACATGGAAATTAAATTCAGAACATACATGTACATCTACCAAATGTATTAGCTTTAATCAAAACATACATTGTTTTAGGCATTAAAGATAACACATGTGTATAGCGTGATATAGACCGTGAATGACTCCGAGAGGAACTACTACGATCCCTATCCATAAGGATCACGCGATATGAGGTAGCCTTGACCTGAGCTGCTTCTAGGTCACGCTGTGCCCGCTGAAGGTTCTCTGAAAGAACTCTCTCTCTCTCCCTCCATATTTCCACCTGTACTCGAAATGGGGAAAACAAGTCCTCATGCCGACCCATGTTCCCCTGAGGCCTATAAGCAACTTGTGAGGAACTAGGGATCTGTGCCATCATGGAAATATCTGTCACTGCTTGCTCGATCAAGGCACCACTCCTGCACATTAGCTATAGCAGTAGAACAGATTTTGTTTTAGTACCATTCTATATCATCAAAACATTAATCAATCAATATAAACCTACTATACCTGGATCTCCCTTGCGCCAGTAGGGATCGTGATATGGTAGCATCTGTGACTGGGAACTACTAGGCTCCCCACGCTCAAATGATCTATGCACGATGGGTACAGGTCTCCATATTGCCTCGTGTTCCCCCTTTTGGGGAATAAGAGGAGGATCCAAGGCTATGGTATCATCTCTTGAATGGTGGGGAGCTGCATCTGACTCCTCCTCATCATCCACATCCTCATCTGCATCCTCACCCACATCCTCATTCTCCTCATCATCATCTCTATCTATGTCATCCTCCTTTCCTTCCTCCTCATCCTCAGCACTAGGCTAATCTCCTATGGCTGGATCAGGATCTCTTGCCTCCTCATGACCCTCTCCCTCCTCTGGCTCCTCCGATCTAGATCCCTGATCCTCATCTCGGTCTCCATGTCTCCATGGACCTGGATGGCCTGTCGGGTAATCTGGTGGAAAGATAGGCCCTAGGTATGTCCTCACAAACCATGAGACATACTTGTGCTGTGCTCCAGGATCTGCGGAGTAATCAATGACCACATCCTGATCAGACCCCTCTATATCTATAATCTCGATATCATCTGTCATAGGTCTCACTACTGCTCTGGGTCTGGGAAGGACTCGTGAGTGTCGAGTATAGATGGGTACATCAGCTGGAACACACTGCTCTAGCACAAACTGCCTCCGTACTCAGTCAAAGTAGAATGGGACTATGATATGTGAGTATCATCCTCTCAGTAGGCGGTTCCTCTATAAGCATGCTAGCTGCCTCTCCATTCCATCCCATCTATGCATCTGCAGATATGGTCTCCATACTGTCACCTCAACTATCAATCTATTGAATGTCACTCTCCAATATAGTAGATCCCCAAATCTCCACTCACTGGTAAGTGGATAGGCAAACACCCTAGGTCGCTCGCTAGCCGCACTCATCGGATAGCCGACGGGCCTGGTGCATGTAAAGTGCTCAAATATCCACACCTGCAGAAGTGTGCATGTCATCAAGCTACAACACTGTCCAAACACATACTCCTTGAGGTGATGATAGAGATGTGCAAGAATACTCCGACCCCAAGCATATACTCTCCTATGTCTCTCCATAGCCCTGATGCACCATGTGAGACCCCCATGCATGTGCGTACCTCGCCCATTAGGGCAGACGGCTAGTGCAATGATGGCAATCATAAGACGTCTCACAAGGGGCACCTCTTTTGTAGGATGTAAGAGCCAACTGATCATGATGCGACCTCTCGTCTCACTCGGCATGACTCTCCCTATGTAGTATATCTGCTCCCTCTGATGGTCCTCCGCTGACCGATCGGTCGTGTATGTCATAGTGGCTCCTTTGATAGATAGGCGAAGTATGCGGTACACATCCTCAAGTGTAACCTTCATCTCCCCTACTGGGATATGGAATGTACATGCAGCAGGATCCCATCACTCCATAAGTGCCATCAACATAACAGGATGGAATCGAATGGCCGGCATGAGGATTGCATACCATAAACCCACTATCGATAACGTATCCCTCTCTGCCTAAGTCAGCCGAGGAATCTGATCTCGCAGACTGCGAAGAATCTGCCCCGCAGTGTGCTCTCGCATGTATGGGAGATCCTGCAATACAAAAACATCAGTGTAATCAGTACTCAATCATCAACCGACAGAATTAACAGAGAAATTTTTTTTGTAGATTTGATGAGGAGAGCTTCTTCTCAGGGGGAGTAGTTGGATAAATTGATAAATTGGTATTTTTTGATAAGTTTTTTGAACTAATTGTATTTGGTTTTGTATTGATTTGGCATTTGATGTCAAAGGGGGAGAGATATCTATGGAAAAACATATTATCTTTTGGGGAGAGATTATTCATTGGGGGAGAGGTTGTTATTTGTATTTTGATGATCTCTTTGGGAGATTGTTGGTTTTTTCTTTTTTTAGCATTTCTGCTTTGACACTTAGATGGTTTTTCCATCTTGTGTTGCCATCAATGCCAAAGGGGGAGATTGTTGGTATTTTGGATATGTTGATATGGTTTTGTCATTGATGTCAACACTTGTCAAACACTTGAGAATACTTGGAGATCTTTTGTTATGTTCATCGGCATGTTCAATGACTTATGCACAGTCACCAGTATCTGGTTCACCAGCAAGATTATATTGTTCACCGACACTGAGGATGATCTACTATCATCTAGATATTACTTGGTTATGTCGAAAACATCATTTGGACACTTGGTCTTGGTGATTTATTCATTGGTCTAATCGGGTTTGCATATTTGTTGTTACTGGCAAATAGGTCTAGGATATGCACTGGTAAGCTTATCTATTCTAGATCAGAATGACACATCATGAAGATGATTTATTATTATTGTAAATGCATTAAGCCGACATCGTGCATCGCATATTGATTCATTTGTAATTGATTTTATTGTAATATCTTTTACTGAGCCGACCTACTCATTTGGTCTTACGTTATGGTATATATGTAAGATCTCATTTATGAGATTGTGTAAGAGTGTGGAAAAGGATTGTAATAAGGTATATGTGAATATAAGTAGAGCTATACATGCAGAGATCATTCAAGATTGAAGGAAGGTTTGAAGAAGGAAAATCAGACCATAACCGATACTGAATCCAGCATATGAAGATGTTATTTTGAGCAGTACATTATCATTGGATTTAACCATCCAATTGTAGTCAGTGTGACTCCCATTTTGTGATTGAGCAGTGACCTCTAGGCAGTTGGCCTTTCTATATGTGCAGACTCCATATTGTACACACATACTATTTGCAGTAGTATCATGTGATTGTGGGTAAGGTTTCCCACCGTGGTTTTTCCCCTTACAAGGTTTCCACGTACAAATAATTGTGTTATGTGTTGTGTATGTTATTTGTCTTTCTATGTCATGCATTTGTAGCGTCGTAAATTGTACGCACTTGCTAAAGTGGTACAATTTCACACTTGGTTTAGCTCCCGCCTTCGCGCATCTTGCACTTTGCATCGCATTTTCTTTTAGCACTTAATTAATCAAATTAATTAGGTCTAAGGTTCTATTTTATCATCTTCCAGTTGGGCCCTTTCATTAAAGTGTGCCCCTTTCATTTTATTCCTCCAATACATCATTCAATCAAAAACCCTAATTAGGTCCTATTTTGAACTTGGGGGCTTGATTTTGTGGGTCAAAACATCTTGAAATCAACTGTAACTTTGGGATTTTCTCTAAAATCATCATATCCGATGGCCCTGAAAATTTGGTGAAAAGTTGTCGGGACCATGGCGCTCGGAGTGCACACAGTCCCGTTCATTTTTCTCCAAATTTTAGGAGTGCAATCCAATCATAAAATAAAGCTTAACCCCAAGAAATTGGTGGGAGATTCAATCTCAGGTCGGCCAAAAGTTGAAATTAAGACCTAGGGTTTCATATATAAGAGCTCTCTTTCTTCATTTGAAAGGATCAGAATTTTGGTTTAAGGGACCTTCTAGGAAGTGAAAGAGCAGATCTTTGAAGACTTCAACAACATTCAACATCCATCCATCAAGCATTCATCAATTTCATTCATCCATTTAGGGCTTTGAAGACATTGAAGAGCAATAGGGGATCACCGACTGAAGATTGGCTTGTACCCCTCCCTTGGGGTTGGGTAGGGTTTCATGTTTTTTTCATGTCTTTGCATAAGCCTCATCATATCATTTGTATTCATTCTTTAGATCACTTTTCATATTGATTTGGAGCATTTACATTATCATTTACAAGCAATTAGGGTTTACTTTCTAGGTTGCTCTAGTTTCCTTACTTGCATTTTAGGATCTTGCACACACACAAGGTCTGCACACACACTACTTTTACAATACCACTTGGCTATTCATGGAGGTGGAAATCACCGAAGCGAGGGTTTGACTAAGGCAAAACCCTATATAGCCGCCCACCATACCTTTTCAGATATAAGTGCAGATTTCGGGATTCAGACGACGCCACAAATTGCAGATCCGACGGAAGCGGACCGAGATAGAACTTCACACCAAATTTCAGGGCAGAAGACTAGGACAGGGGCATGGGGCACCCTGGTTCTACCAGGATAGGAGCACTGGGCACCCTGGTCCCTAGGACAGTGGCACTGGGCGCCCTGGTCCCTCTATCAGACAACAAGTTTCAGACAGCTTTTTCAGGTGGCAAAACAATAGTTTCAGGAGCAGAATCAGGACAGTGGTGCCTGTGCCCCTGTCCTAAACATTTTCACTCAAATTTTAACTCCGGGTATGCATCTACACTCTTGTCTTGTCCTTGTGTTTAGAGCTTTCCATTGTTTAATTTCAATTCTGCAATCTTGTTATTAGTTCATACTTGCACTTTGGGGTTAGGAATTGAACTTGCGTCATTTTATCTTTTAATTACAACAAAGGAATAGAAACCCTAATAGGTAGCCCGTGGCTCTCTCTTAAAAAAGAAGTAGCCAATTGTGTGATACCTCTAGGCTCTTTCGTATTCCACAATGTGTGTCAAAAGGTAGGATTAGGGTATGTTAGCCTAGTCTCGCTTTTTCCCCTACACAGCATTAAACTTTACCAGTACTGCAACTAAATGTTAAACTATCTAGTGGCATTAAATTTTGGTTTACCGCCATTAAGAATTAAGTTTGGTTATGTTAGTTTTGATTTTTATTTATTGGACAATTGATTCACCCCCCCCCCCCCCCCCCCCGCCTCTCAGTTGCCTCCGGGACCTAACAGCAACAACTGATATTGGAGGAGTTGCACTCACCATAGTGGCAGGTGGATAATCTAACATGGAACCCGATGTTGTAGTGGCCCCAAACATGGGCTAGAGACATACATGTAAATAGTGAAGATCTATATAAATTTAAATTTAAATATATATAGAAAATTGTATGTATGTACAAGACCCCATACATGTTTACCACGTGAATCATGATCTATGGGATGATCATTGACACAAATAAGAGACATATGAACCAATATTATCATAATCAGTGGATTCTCCCCATGCAGCTAAAGAGGATGGACCATGATGTGAACTCAAAGCAAGGTCTGGACCATCACACGACCCATAGCATAGTCGATGACAACTCATACAAAAATAAGGTCTTGATGTATGTGGAATGGTTGTACTCATGTCAACATCATCCTCACCTCCTAGTAGATCTCCACCAGTGTCAATGTGGCCATGGTCCACCAAATCTGATGTCTGCTCACTAAGGCTACCAATGAGTGTAGTTAATGAGTACAATGTGGAGATAACAGAACGATGATGAATAGTCATAGGTATAACAGGCATAGGAGCCACAATGGCCTTGTGATAGGTAGGTCTATTGGGGTCAGTACGTGCCCCAACCTATCTTGTGGCATGCCACCACCAATACCCTGGAATGCTCTAATTGTTGGCATTTTTCATAGAGATTACATTAATGATATGTTGTCATTGATGTCAATTGAACTGGTAATGGTATTCATGTTATTATTGATATTGTTGTTTTTTATATTGGCTAGTAACCGATAAGAAGAGTTTTGTGGAAGATGTAAACCGTTATGTAAAGTTTGTGAGTTGAATCGGTAAACCGATGTAAAGGGTTAAACCTTTCTAAGTAATGTAACCGGTAAACCCTATCAGATGTCAAACCCTAACTGATCAAGTTTGATGGTTTATTATCAGATAAGCGGTAATGATGGAGACATGTGTGATCATTGTATGAGGATATGTTCAAATTATTTTGGCACATTTTTTTAATGTCTAGGGAAGGAGCAAAGTGGATTGCATCTAATGCACAACATGTGATGAGTTACAAAGTCCAATGAAGTAGTGATCATGGAGCGGATGGAATTTTCTTGAAGAATGTGAAGAGATTGTCATGATTTCTAATGGTTAAGATTGTACCAACTTGTTTGTAATCTCGATGATGAGAATTAGGTTTTTGTTGTGTTACTGACCTAATTGATTTGTATTTAAGATCGATGAAGTTGTTTGTAAAGGTTTTTGGCAAGATCAATTGAAACCAGTTGAGTTTGTAGTTGCCTAACCGGTGAATGGATCTACACTTTGAGTGAAGGAAGATTGAAGCTTAGAAGGATTTGATCAAGAAAATATAGTGCTACTCAGACAAATCAAGAAAACATGTTGTTTTCTAACAATTACAACAGAAGTGAAATCCCTTAACTAGGTAAGCTCTAGCTAGCTTGGTTACTCATTAAATCCTCTAACGAGGTGGTCCATTATCTTGGATTCTTAAATCCTCTAGCGAGGTTACTCCTAATAGGGTATTGTGATTTTCATCAAGGCATATTTGTAAATCCCTTAACTGGGTGATTCCTAATCGGAATTAGTTCTTAACAGGACTTATTGTAAATCTTTAACAAGCTTGGCTCCTAACAGGGTGAACTTCATAAGAGATCAAATAGCTATCCTTGTGAGTCTCATCTCACCGTGGTCTTTACCTATTTGGGTTTTCCATGTATAAACATTTGTGTCAAGTGGTGAATTCTTTTGTGGTTGTGATCTTATTTGTTGATTTGGTTAGCTTTTGATAATGCATGATAAGTCGAAGCATTGAGAGATGAATATGTTGAGTTATGATTAAGCATTGTTGATATTTACAAGATTGAAGTTTATTGTTAAGTTGTCATAACAGTTAAACCGGTTGATGTTAAGTATTCTTTTGAATATTGATCTTGACTGAGATATGTTTACTTTGTTTAACTGAGTTTGAATTTGGGAAGTTTGTATCAATTTTTCAATATACTGATTCACCCCCCTCTTAGTATTCTACCAGATATTTATTCTTTCATCATACCATCACTAATATCAAAATAATTAGGCTTCAAACCCAAAACAAACTAGATATATGTAATTCCTCGACAGGAAACCCCGAAGGGTTAAAGCTAAAACACTCAAATGGACTGCAAATATTTTTTAAAAAAAACAAAAAAAAACTTTAATACACAACATTAAGATACATTAGAGTTATCTAACGCTTAGATAACATAGAAAAAGACTAACCGAACCTAAGGAGTTTCCCAACGTGATTACATAACTTAACACCTAACTCAACTCGCAACATTTGATCCAATTAAGCGGGATATCTTAATTACATGCTATTACTTGAAACGTGGATATAATTTGTTCAGTGAATTAACATTATAGAAATTTGGAAGCGTTCATCTATTATGGTTGAAGATGAGGCTAACATGAGGAAATTTACCCATAGAAGTTAAAACATAGATAGCATGTAAATTCATCCATTAAGGTTAAAATATGGTTAACTTGGCGAGTCCATCCATTTTAATTACAATATAGCTAACATAACAGAGATCGTTTATTAAGGTTAAAATGTACATAACCAAATGGGTTCATCCATTATAGTTAAAATATAGTTAATAAGGTGGAGTTCATTTATGAAGGTTACAATGTAGATAACCAATTGAGTTCATCCATTATAGTTAGAATGTAGCTATTAAGATGAAGTTCATTTATTAGGAGTAAAATGTAAATAACTAAATGAGTTCATCGAATTTAGTTAAAATATAGCTATTATGATGAAGTTCATTTATTAAGATTAAAATGTAAATAACTAAATGAAGTTCATCCATTAGAATTACAATTCATCCAATAATTGTTATCCATTCATTACGTTCAAGTTTGCATTAAACTCATACCATGCATCTTGTTCCAAAACGCTCTATAATATCATCATCACTAATGAGGTCTTTTCATGCATACTTATTTTCATTAACATTACTAGAGTACATTCCTTCATGATCCATTTATTGCATTTAAAAGATGACTACATACATGCATTACGATAATTCTCATCTAACCCACTTATACATTCTATCAAATTGTCATCCATACATGCTAACACTAACCATGAAACACAAGAACAAAAGTATCGCATAACACCAAAATGATCTCAGAGTTCACCCCTACAGAGCTACATCTCCGAGTTTGCTCAACTACAAGACCCCTCTGATAATTAATTAAGTTATAGTTACATAGGGTTCACGTCATTTACATTCCTACCTTTTAGGCAAACACAACCATTATACAAATGACCACTTTGGTCAATAAATCCTAAATGATCCCTACATAAAAACGGATCCAATTGAACATATTAAAAGCTAATACAAAGGTCCATTTCCTGATGGTACTCTAACTAGGGCCTAACCAACTATGGCCAACCACAGAATAGCCAGACAACAGGGTCTAAACAAACATATCAGGGACTTGCCATCACTTTAAACAAAAGCAAATACAAAAAGAAATTAAACCTTGCAAAAGAAAAAACTAAAGAATACAATCTTTTCCCATATTGATTTAAACATTTAAAGGTTGATCAAGGTTTCTAAATGATCTAAGTTGTTTTCGGTTTTCTACCTCATCCAGGTCCACATCATTCTTGGTTTTCTACTCACTATGCTCATATGCATCGAGACATAACATAAATACATCCCTACCAATTTTTTTTTGCAACCAAGTTCACATGAATGTAAAGCATTAATCATCTAAACATGTTATTTAATCCTTAGATAAACATCATTGACATACTAGTTTGGAACAATACTCTAGTCCCCTTTTCTAGCAACACAAATTTACCCTTTACAAAAAGGAAATATACATTAAAAGAAAATAAAGAAATGGGAAAACTTTTCCTAATGAAATAAAATCCCCTTGCATATATTTTAAACAATTTCGCCATCCAAAAATATTAAATAGCAAATATATATCCCAATATATACCTAACTTAATAGAAATTAACAACTGAACAACAATTGTTTATTCATTGGGAATATACACTATAAAGGGACCAATAATTAATATATAATTAATAATATATTAATATATAAATTATCTAAATTAATATATATCTAAAATATACATTAATCCATAATTAATAATTAATATATAATAATAATATATATTAATTAGAGTTTAATAATAATAAAATATATTAATTTAAAATTTAATATATTTATATTTTTTTTTGTTAAAACTAAAAAAATTAATTAATTTAAAATTTAGTGGAGGGCGGCAAACCCTAGGGCAGCCGTGGGCCCACCTCCCATCAACGGGAGTGGGGGCGGTTGTGCCCTAGCCATTGGGCTTGTTGCGGCCACTCACATGGACGCAGCCCCTCTGCCTCCACGTGGTGGATGCAGGGGCTCTATGACTCTGTGAGAGACGGAAAGGGGAGGAGCATGGGTTGAGCTTCGGCTCCCCCCCCTCCAAAACCCCAAATTTTCTTTTCTCCCCCTTTTTTTTTGTTTTACAATTTCGATTTAATTTTTTTTTTTTAATAGAAATAAATGATATTTCAAAAACGTAAACCCCCATTTCCTTCATTCACAGTTTCAATACTGTTGTTTATATTTTATTTAATCTTTCCAGAATGACCAAGAATACCCAAAAATTGATTTTACAACTAAATCAACAAACCCATAAGATAAAAATGGCTAAAAAAACCAATCTGCAATTTTAGGCATATGATTACACTTAGAAAATCTGAAAAGAAAAACAACCCAAATAAACATAGACTCAGTAATTTTCTGAGGCAAAAAAAATAAGAGAATGGATTTACACTCCTTCATCTACTCCATTTAACCAATATTGAACAAAAAATCAACCATATTCCCAAACTAATTCCTAAATTTTAAGAACATTCATGGAGGTTTACAACAAGAAATCTTCAAGAACAACCATTTTTTTTTTAAGAGACAAACCCATTATCACAAGAAATCAAGAGATGCATTCGAATCCTACTTCATATCACATTCCTGGAAAGATTTGAAGACGAGCCCAACCTGCAACTGTAGAAAAATCCATCCTTCCAAAATCCCCAATCTCCATCCAAAAATATCTTCTTTTTTTTCCAAAAAAAAATCAACCACCCCCAAAATATTTTTCCAACCTAGGTTAAAAGAATGAAATTTTGACCTAATTTTCTAATTTCGAATTTAAACACTTTTTAAATAAAAAATGAAAATAGTCATTCTTTTCAACTGTTCAAATAATCTAACTTGCTTTTCTATTTAAAATTAAAATGCTTCTATCTCATTTAATTTTAATTTTCTTAATATTAACAAAGCTAACATTTATATTTCGCAATATTGATGAGGGTAAAATATTTTAATTAAATTAATTTCCCAAAATCAATCCTTCACACTACATCAATATATATATAAATTAAACTTGCTTTTGTAATAAACATTGATTTTCTTAAATAATTAAAATTAACCTTTCTTTTCCAAAATGCAAAAGAGATTAAATTATTTCTATTTCAAATAACTTTAAATCTTTCCTTTTTAGAACACATAAACTAATTAAATTCGTTATTTAAAATTAACCATTAAATTAAACTCACTACAAATATAAATAAAGCGATCTTTTTAATTAATGATTAATCACATAAAAGAAACCTATTTATTTTAATTTCTCAATTACTAATATGTAAATGAATACATTAAATCAAATTAAATACTTAGGATAAAATACTCTATTTTACCACACGCAAGGCACACAAACTAAGAAAGCCAACCAATCACATGACACGCAAACCCAAACAAAAAGTGAAATCGACAAACCACACACGATGCTCACTTGAGAATGACTAAGGCAAGACGAGGGTTTTACGACCACCTAATCCAAATTCTAAGGATGAAAGAGGTATACTCAACCTTGTGAATCCTAATGGAGATGAACCTCGCACCTAGGCGGTACTATACTTGCAATCTCCTGCAACCATGAGTCACACAAGCACACACACACACACACACACACACACATATCTATTTAATGAAGGCGTTAGCTCGAGATTTATAACAAGAATTAGGGAAATAATTAAACTTACACATGAATCGATGCGAAAGAACAATAATAGGTACGCACAATATTCATATTATATAATCTACAACATTACATCACGGTAAATAAACCATGCAAGAATGCTACATAGGAAATCAACCAAGGTCAAACCGGTTTTGCAAAGCTGACTAAGGTAGGGGCACTACAATATAATTTTCTCAAAAAGTATAAAGGGCACTCTAAGTTGGCATGTGGTGGGGAGTCAAAAACCATCTACCACTAATCCCAAAAATTATTGATCATGCCCCGATGTGTACACCACCCCATGGATATGCGAGATTTGTTTGGTGGAATGGGTTCACCTGTGACGAGGTTTGAAAAATATGGAATAAAGTGAGATTAGTCTATTTTTAAGTCCAAAATATCCCTATAGGAGAGGCCATCAGAATAAAACTGACATCTCTCCCCTCTCCATGCTCGATGTGAATCGAGCTTTACATCTATAGACCTAACTGCATCAATAAATTTTTACATCTTCGATGCAAAATGTTGCATGTGTGGGGACATATGTGGTTCTCTAAGGATCTCATTAACTTTCCCCTATATGAAAACAATATTTTCATCAATAATGGATCGAAATCAAGCCTCAACAAAACCATGAGGTGGAGGAGGGGGTGGGCGTGGAGGTGGTGCACCATGGGCAAGGTCATCTCGGGGAGTTGAGCCCCTGTTGCACTAACAAAACCTTCTATATCAAACTCATCCATGTGATGATGTGTATGTAATTTGAGCTCTGCATATATATATATATATATATAATTAGAAATCAAAAAATATATAAAAACTAACTTTTGAAACTAAAACATGAATAAATTATAAATAATTTTAAAACATGTCCAATCTACATATACATTACATATGTATACAAGCTCTACAAATAGATAAATGATCAAGAATTTATATGTGTGTGTGTGTGTGTGTGTGTGTGTGTGTGTGTGTGTGTGTGTGTGTGTGTGTGTGTGTACATGAAATCAAGAACATGGTTTTTACATGTGATCACATAAGAATTTAAAATTTAACATCTATGAAATTTTTTGTAATTAATCATTGTAACACACATGACTTAAGGGGATTGGACTAACTAGGACATGTGGCTTAAAGGGATCAAACTAGAAATAGTAAAATTTTGGCTTAAGGGGATAAGCCTAAATAGGTCATAATTAAATTTATCATCTAAAAATTTTGTAATTAATCATTTAAGGCACGTGACTTAAAGGGATTGGCCTAACTAGGACACGTGGCTTAATGGGATAGGCCTAATTAGGATGTATGTGACTTAAGGGGATAGGCCTAATTAGGATGTATGTGGATTAAGGGGAAGAAACTTTAAATAGGAGATACATGTGGCTTAAGGGGTATGGTCGTAATAGTACATGTTAAAAGGGGTATGGTCGTAATTAGTTAATTTCATACTTAGAATAGGAATTTCAAATTTAGCATCTACAAATTTTGTAATTAATCATTTAAGACACATGAATTAAAGGGATTGGCCTAACTAGAACATGTGTCTTAAGGGGATAGGCCTAATTAGAATGTATGTGGCTTAAAGGGAAGAAACTTTAAATAGGAGACAAATGTGGCTTAAGGGGTATGGTTGTAATAATACATGTTAAAAGGGGTATGGTTGTAATTAGTTAATTTCATATTTAGAATAGGAATTTCAAATTAAGCATCTACAAATTTTGTAATTAATCATTTAAGACACATGACTTAAAGGGATTGGCCTAACTAGGACATGTGGCTTAAGGGGAGAGGCCTAATTAGGATGTATGTGGCTTAAGGGGATAGGCCTAATTAGTTAATTTCATGTACTTAGAATAGGAATTTCAAATTTAACATCTACAAATTTTGTAATTAATCATTTAAGACACGTGGCTTAAGGGGATGGTCGTACAATTAGGACACAATATGAGATCTTATGTGGTCAAGCTAGGTCATAAGGGGTATGTTGTATATACTAATGTTAAAAAGGTGTCATTGTGTCCTAAGGGACTATCATGTGTGTGTGTGTGTGTGTGTGTGTGTGTGTGTGTGTGTGTGTGTGTGTGTGTGGTCCTAATGGGTTGGACGCATGTGTTTTAACTAGATATACATGTCTTAAGGGGATGCAGGCCTAATTGGGACATGTGGCAAGAAAGGAGATCAAGCCATTTATTAGGACATAGGGCTTAAAAGGGGAATGAATTTGAAAATAGGACATGGATTAAGGGGACACACATGTGTTCTAATGTACATGCATGACCCCTTATGACCACATAATATGACCCCTTAGGACACTATGTGATCCTATGGGGTCATACATGTACATGGTCCTAGAAGGGGTTGAGCGCATGAGTTAGAATACATGCATGTGTGTGACAAGCCTTTAGGACCACATTATGTTCTAAGGGGTCATATGTGATCCTAAGGGGTCACACATATGTTCTAACACATGTGTGACCCCTTAGGACCACATATGAGCCCTTTTAACATCCTATACTTAGTGTATACAATATACCCCAATGACTAGGATGTTAAAAGGGCTCATATGTGGTCCTAAGGGGTCACACATGCACAACCACTTAGGATCACATATGACCCCTTAGAACACAATGTGGTCCTAGTAAAGTCCTATCACACACATGCATGCATTCTAACTCATGGTATAATATGGACATGGCTTAAAATGGGATGCAAGCCTAATTGGGACATGTGGCAAGAAAGGGGATCAAACTAAATTATAGGATATGTGGCTTAAAAGGGGAATGAATTTGAAAATAGGAGATAGATTAAGGGGACACACGCATGTGTTTTAGAATGTACATGCATGACCCCTTAGGACCACATATGACCCCTTAGGACACTATGTAATCCTATGGGGTCATACACATGTACATGGTCCTAGAAGGGGTTGAATCCATGAGTTAGTTCACATGTGCATGTGCAATGACCCTTTAGGACCACATTATATTCTAAGGGGTCATATGTGATCCTAGACAGGGTCACACATGTGTTAGAACACATGAGTGACACCTAGGACCACATATGAGTCCTTTTAACATCCTAGTAGTGTACATAATATACCTAAACTATGAGGATGTTAAAAGGGCTCATATGTGGTCCTAAGGGGTCATGCATGTGTTCTAACACATGTGTGACCCCTTAGGATCACATATGACCTAGGCTTAGAACACAATGTGGTCCTAAAGGCCTATCACACACATGCACGCGTTCTAACTCATGGTATAATATGGACATGGCTTAAAAGGGGATGCAGGCCTAATTGGGACATGTGGCAAGAAAGGGGATCAAACTAAATTATAGGGAATGTAGCTTAAAAGGAGAATAAATTTGAGAGTAGGAGATGGCTTAAGGGGACACGTGCATATGTTTTATAATGTACATGTGTGACCCCTTAGGACCACATATGACCCCTTAGGGTCAACTATGTGATCCTATGGGGTCATACACATGTACATGGTCGTAGAAGGGGTTGAACGCATGAGTTAGTTCATGTGTGCATGTGTGACAGGACTTTAGGACCACATTGTGTTCTAAGGGGTCACATATGTGATCCTTAGGGGTCACACATGTGTTAGAACACATGCGTGACCCCTTACGACCACATATGAGCCCTTTCAACATCCTACTAGTTGGAGTTCCTAAGGGGTCACATATGTGTTCTAACACATGCGTGACCCCTTAGGATCATATATATGACTCCTTAGAACATAATGTGGTCATAAATGTTAGACAGTTCAGATAACCGGAAGACAACTAAGAGGGCAGGGGGCTGAATGAGTTGTCATAGATTACCGGAAGCATTAGCAATTTAAAACAATACCAGAATAGCAGTTAATCCAATTAAGCATAAACAATAATCACAGGATAAAATCCATCCACACAACACCAAGATTTGTACATGGAAAACCCGGTAAAGGGAAAAACCACTGTGGGAAGCCTACCCATAGTCAGATAATACTTCTATAGTATGTGAATATATAATGAAGGGGCCTACAATTGCAGGAAGGCCAATAGCCTAGAGCACACTACTCATCACAAAAGGAGTCTCACTGACTACATACAAATCCAGACTACAATCCGAAGAAGTGTTGAACTGCAAAAGATAGCATCTCCTATTCCTAAGTACAGTTCCAGTTAAGCTCAATACTAGAGGACTAAATCCTCTTACAAACCCAATTCGATCTCCAATGATCGACCAAATCCTCTGCTTGAATGATATTACATTGTTCGCACATTACATTCCTTGACCATGACCTCTTACAATAACCATGATGATCTACAATGAGATCTTACATCTTATTTATACAAACCCTCGACCATAAACAACCAGGTCGGCTACCAAACAATAAACCAATTACATAATTACAAACCATGTAGGCCTTAGACCAAAAAAAATAATATCCAACACATAAGACATCCTAGAAATACAACAATAGGTCCTATCCACACGTTACATCAATGTTGGTCCATAACCTAGATCAACCGAGACCAAGCATAGGTCAACATGCTTTAGCAATGATCTCAAAATGCCATGTCTCGAACATGATCACCAACAACATCCTGAAACTCCATTAGAAGTTGCACCAACACTAATTATGTAATGCATCAAAGATCTCCACCAAAAGCTCTACTAGTGAAACCCTCACCGAAACCAGAAACCTGTTAGGAACCGGGAAGGACAACTGAGAGGGGGGGTGAATCAGTTGTCAATAAATTATAACCCAAAACAATTTATTCCAACTTAAAACTTAGTGCCGGTAAAACAAACTTTAATGCCGGTAAAACATATTAACAATTATAGCAGTACCGGTATAACTTAATGCATGAAACAGAAAGAGAAACAACATCCACAACACATGACACAAAGATTTTTACGTGGAAACCCTATGAGGGGGAAAAATCCGGTGGGAAACCTTACCCACAATTAGATGATACTAATGTAGATAGTTAGTGAATACAATAATGGGGTCTGCACATGCAGAAAGACCAACTGCCTAGAGCTCACTGCTCAATCACAAAATAGGAGTCACACTAACTAGAATTGGATGGATAAATCCAATAACAAATGTACTACATCATAATAGCATCTGCAATGATGGATTCAATACCGGTTTAAGCTCTGACCATGAGTGCCAAACACCTTCATAACCTTCCTTCAACCTTAAGATAATATCTGCGTGATTCACACAAGGATCTGCTTATTTTTGCTCTTCACAATGATCTTCAATATTCGCACACACTCACATTATATGATCTTCAAATAAGATCTTACAATTATTTATACAAAACCTAAGACCTCATCATTAGGTTGGCTCACTAAAGATATTATATTTAAATCAATTACAAATAAGCCTTGATGCAATACAATATGTTGGCCTCAATACATTTACACATTATTCAATCAATAAACCATTTTCAAAACGTGTCGTGCTGATTTGGAATATGATATCTTGTACCAATCCATAATCTAGACTTGTCTGTCGGTAAAGGCAAATATGTGAACCTGATTAGTCCAATAAGCAAAACACCAAATTTAAACATCCAATCCATGTCTTTGACATAACCAAATGATCTCCAGATGATAACAAGTCATTTGGAGATCATTACCTTTTGTGTATCCAAGCTTTAAAAGATATTTATCCAGTCTAGCATACCAAGCTCTGGGAGCTTGCTTCAATCCATATAAAGCTTTCCTTAACCTACAAACCATATCCGTATCATCTGTTAATGAAAATCCATCAAGTTGTTCAATGTAAACTTCTTCTTCAAGAAATCCATTCAAAAATGCACATTTTACATCCATCTGATAAACTTTATAATTCTTGTGAGCTGCAAATGCAAGAAATAGTCTTACTATTTCAATTATGGCTACCGGTGTGAAAGTTTCATTATAATCAATTTCTTCTTTCTGAGAATAACCTTTACAAACTAATCTTGCTTTGTTTCTGATTACTTCACCACACTCCTTAAGTTTATTCCTAAATACCCATTTAGTTCCAATTACATTTTTGTCTTTAGGCCGAGGAACTAATTTCCAAGTATTATTCTTTTCAATCTGTTCTAATTCATCTTCCATTGCTTTTATCCAATGTTTATCTTCACATGCTTCAACAATTGATGCTGGTTCAACTTGAGAAATTAAACATACCTCTTCATTTGCCAATCTTCCTCTAGTCATAACACCTTGATTTTTATTTCCAATTATCTAATTTTCGAAATGATTCAATCTTACATACCTGGGTTTATTTTGATTTACATTTACAGGCTGTTGTTCTTCAGTCATAGTTGATTTTTTTGATGATGTCGGTGTGACTAGTTCTTCACTCTGTACTGGTACAATCTATGTCAGTTCATTTATAATCATTTCTACTACCGGTTCAGAACCTATAGATCTTGATTCTCCTCTAAAATGTTCATCTATCTTCCCATTAGTACTCTCAATGATTTTATGCAATCTTTTATTATAACATCTATATGCCTTGCTTCTAGTTGAATAACCAAGAAATATTCCTTCATCACTTCTAGGATCAAATTTGCCAATAAACTCATCTCTCCTAATATAGCATTTGCTTCCAAATATTCTAAAATATTTAAGAGTGGGAATATGACCGAACCATAGTTCATAAGGGGTCTTACCGGTTTCACCTTTGATGTAAAGTCTATTGAAAGTATAAACCATTGTATTCACTGCTTCTCTCCAGTACATATGAGGTAGATTTTCTTCCATCATCATGGTTCTTGCTGCATCCAGTATAGTTTTGTTCTTCCTTTCCACAACCCCATTCTATTGAGGTGTCTGAGGTGCTGATAGTTGTCCTTTGATTCTATTCTCCTCACAGAATGCATTGAATTCCCTAGATGTAAATTCTCCTCCTTGATCAGATCTCAAACATTTTATTTTCTTTCTGGTTTCATTCTCTACCATTGCCTTGTATATCTTGAATCTTCCAAAAGCTTCTAATTTCTCCCTGAGAAAAGTAACCCAACACATTCTAGAATAATCATCAACTATTAGCATAAAGTATCTATCACCCTAAAGACTTCTTGTTCTTGTTGGACCACTTAAATCAATTAAATCAAGAATATTATTGGATTTCTTAGAAATGCTCTTAAATGTTGTTCTAACTTGCTTTCTCATTTGACATTCCTTACATATTGGATTATGAGGTTTCACAATCGTAGGTAAATCCCTTACTACCTTAGTTGAACAGATCTTTACAATGCAATCAAAATTCACATGACAGAGTCTTTTATGCCATAACCAACTTTCATCAATGTGAGCAATCAAACATGTCTTATCACTAGTATTCAAATGAAAATATTACCTTTAGTCTGATTATCGGTTGCAATTTCCAATCCAGATCGGTTAATGATTTTTCATTTTTCATTCTTGAATTGTAACTGAAATCCTTTTTCCACTAACTAACCAACACTCAAAAGATTATGCTTTAAACCTTCAACATAATAAACATTGTTAGTATTGTGTTTACCATCCAAAGATATAGTGCCTCTTCCTTTAATTAAACAAGCTTTGCCATCTCGAAATCTTACTAGCCCTCCATGAATTTCCTGTAATAATAAGAATTTTCTTTTTATCACCAGTCATATGATGTGAGCATCCACTATCAATGATCCATTCATCCTTTTCTTCAATTTTAGCTGTCAATTCCTACTCTACCGGTTTGACAATAGGTGTCGGTTGATCTTCTTTTATTGCAACAAATGTCCATCCACTATCTGTTGGATCTTCATTAGAGTCATCTGTAACACCTTCATCTGCATAGTAACATGACTTATCTCTATTTTTCTTAAATCTATATCTTTGATATTCAAGGTTAGGTTTATATGTTCTCTTAGCTTCCTCTCTTAGTCTTGCATGTCTATCAGGACACCTAGATGCCATATGACCAACTTTAGTGCAATTAAAACATTTGAAAGGTGCTTTACCTTCATACTTACTTCCTGCTAGACCTTTAGGCATATTCCTTGCAAATAGTGCTTCAAGTTCTTCATTTTCTCTTCTGATATCTTCAAGTTCTTTTGCATAAAGTTATTTCCAATTAGATTTTTCAGATGATGATGATGCTTTGAAAGCTATATCAGTTCTGACTATAGCAACAGGACCAAATTCTTCAAGCTCAAATGCTAAAAGTTTTCCAACCAAAGTATCTCTAGATACTAATGTATTAGGCATTGTTCTCAACTCATTAATAGCCACCACTTTCATTTTGTAAGCTGGTGGAAAAGCTCTTAAAAGTTTAGAAACAATTTCATCTTCACTTAAAGATCCTCCACAACATTGTATTCCTAAAACAATTTTATTAACTCTTCCCATTAATGTAGAAATTCTTTCATCCTCTTCCATTTTTAAATTTTCATACCTCACCCGATAACATTCCATATTTTCAATTTTGATAGTGGTATCTCCTTCATTCAATGTTTCCAGTTTATCCCAAATAGATTTTGCAGTAGATCTGTCTAATAATCCCATGATTTTATGATCTGATAATGCACTCAGAAGTGCTTCTCTTGGTTTGCAATCATTCTCCAAGTCTTTAGCCAATGTAGGTGGATGAGGGTAATTAGGAGTAGGACCAACATAGCCATTCTTTGTAACATCCCATATATCTCTTCCAATGCAGTTCAGATGTGTTTCTATTCTGATCTTCCATATACTATAGTTAGTTCCATCAAGTTTAGGACTGTCCTTCCTAAAAATATTTTCTACCATAAGATCTCCTCAAGTTGTTAGGCTTCTGCAAAAAGAGGACTAGGCTCTTATACCAATTGTTAGGAACTGGGAAGGACAACTAAGAGGGGGGGTGAATCAGTTGTCAATAAATTATAAGCCAAAACAATTTATTCCAACTTAAAACTCAGTGCCGGTAAAACAAACCTTAATGCCGATAAAATAGATTAACAGATATAGTAGCACCTGTATAACTTAATGCATGAAATAGAAAGAGAAACAACATCCAAAACACATGACACAAAGATTTTGACATGGAAACCATGTAAGGGGAAAAACCATGGTGGGAAACCCTACCCACAATCAAATGATACTATTGTAGATAGTAAGTGAATACAATAATGGGGTTTGCACATGTAGAAAGGCCAACCGCTTAGAACTCAGTGCTCAATCACAAAATAGGAGTCACACTGACTACAATTGGATGGTTAAATCCAATAACAAATGTACTACTTCAGAATAGCATTTGCAATGCTAGATTCAGTATTGGTTTAATCTTTGATCATGAGTTCCAAACACCTTCATAACCTTCCTTCAACCTTCAGATAATATTTGTGATTCGCACAAGGATCTGCTTATTTTTGCTCTTCATAATAATCTTCAATATTTGCACACACTCACAATATATGATCTTCAAATAAAATCTTACAATTATTTATACAAAGCCTAAGACCTCATCATTAGGTCGGCCCACTAAAGATATTACATTTAAATCAATTGCAAATAAGCCTTGATGCAATACAATATGTCGGCCTCAATACATTTACACATTATTCAATCAATAAACCATTTCCAAAATGTGTTGTGCTGATCTGGAACATGATATCTTGTACCAGTGCATAACCTAGACCTATCTGCCGGTAAA
Source organism: Cryptomeria japonica (assembly GCF_030272615.1). Lineage (NCBI taxonomy): Eukaryota > Viridiplantae > Streptophyta > Pinopsida > Cupressales > Cupressaceae > Cryptomeria > Cryptomeria japonica. Next base: position 77,854,322 of record NC_081405.1, read on the forward strand.
TGAAAATATGTGAATCCGATTAGTCCAATAAGAAAAACACCAAATGTAAACATCCAATCCATATCTACGACATAACCAAATGATCTCCAGATGATAACAAGTCATCATCAACTTCCTGAGCTGCCGGTGAAACATATATCGGTGACTATACATAAACCAATATCCATGTCGGGACCATAATGTGTTGGTTCAACAACAAACCAATATAAATAGAGTGTCAAATCAACAATGTAGACCTCCAGAAAGATAAGTATTGACATCAATGACAAAACCAATGCAACACATGATGAAGTCATCCATAATACCAACAAAACCAATCTTCTAAGTAAGTAGGATAGCATCCAATCACCAGACCAAAACCAACTAGCTAAATATGAGTATGAGTATCATGAACAAGCCAATATCATCACCAAATTATACTAGAGTCAACCAGATCATGTCGGATCCAAGTTAACCAAAAACTACTCAACCTACCGAGACTAGAAGGGCAAGTAAAGCATCCAAACAACTAGTGTTGACATCAATGACAAAACATCAATGCAACACATAATCAATTCCACCAAATGGCCAACAATCTCCCCCTTTGGCATTAATGGCAACACTAGATGTGAAAAACATCTAAGTACCAAGAAATGCCAAACATGTCTCCCCATGTGGAAGACAACCAACAATCTTTTGCATATAGCTCTAAATATCAATGTCTCTCTCCTTTTGAATAATATCTCTGTAAAGTTCTGAATTTATTTTTCACATCACTATCTCTCCCCCTTTGATATCAATGCCAGAAATATGACAGAAATATCAAGGCAAAAACAGAAGCCTCTGAATCTCAAAGCAGACTACTCCCCCTGAGCAGTAGCATCCCACATCAGTGCCAAAATGAATAGTATCTCTGATAATACATACCGGATTGATGCCAAATCTCATCAATCAAGTCTCCATCGGAGGGGCAGAAACCCCCAATATGACTCTCAGGTACTCAAATTATTCCTTGGATAGATGTTTAGTGAGAATATCTGCAATCTATTTTTAAGTGTTCACATAAACCATTTTAACTTCATTTACTTCCACCTTCTCCTTAAAAAGTTATACTTGATAGCTATGTGCTTTGTCTTAGAGTGAAATACCAGATTCTTTGATATATCAATAGCAGTAGAGTTATCATAGTGAATAACTATCGGTGCATCACAATCCACCTTATATCCTTCAACATTTGCTTCATCCATAGAAATTATGTACAATTAGTAGCAGCAGCAACATACTCAACTTTAGTAGTAGATAAAGAAGTACATGATTGTTTCTTGTTGATCCATGAAACCAACTTCTTTCCAAGAAAGAAAGCTCGATTGGAAGTACTTTTTCGTTCATCAACATCTCCAACCCTGTCAACATCATTATATGGACATAAAGTAAATTTATCATCCTTAGGGTACCACAAGCCATATTCTGATATACCTTGCAAGTATCTAAAAATCCTTTTCACCTCCATCTGATGATTTTTTCTAGGATCACTCTGAAATCTTGAAACAGTACAAACAACATTCATAATGTCAAGCCTAGTCTGAGTCAAATAAAGTAGACCTCCAATAATAGATTTGTATCTTGTAGGATTTATCAGTGCAGAAACATCTTTCCTTGTCAATTTCTCACTTGTAACCATAGGTGTACTTACCGGTTTAGAATCTCCCATACCAAATTTCTTCAACAATTCCTTAGCATACTTAGTTTGATAGATAAAAATACCTTTGTCAGTCTGAGTAATCTGTAAACTTAATAAAAATTTCATCTCACCAATCATAAACATCTCAAATTCTTTCTCCATATTCTTAGAAAATTCTATGCATAATTTATCTTCACCTCCAGAAATAATGTCATCAACAAATACTTCAACAATCAATATATCGTCATCAATGATTTTATAATATAAATTACTATCAGCACTGCCCTTAGTAAAACCAAGATTCAAAATATATTTATCCAACCTTTCATACCAAGCTCTAGGTGCTTGTTTCAATCCATATAAAGCTTTCCATAACCTGTAAACCATATCAGTATCATTTGATAGTGAAAACCCATTAGGTTGCTCAATATAAACTTCCTCATCAAGATCCCCATTCAAGAATGCACATTTAACATCCATCTAATAAACCTTGTAGTTTTAATAAGCAGCATAGGTAAGAAATAATCTTACAACTTCAATCTTAGCTAGCGGTGCAAAATTTTCTCCATAATCAATTCCTTCCTTTCGAGAATATCCTTTACAAACCAATCTAGTCTTATTCCTTATAACTTTACCATCCTCATTCAATTTATTCCTAAAAACCCATTTAGTTCCAATAACATTTTTACTTTTAGGCCGAGGAACCAAAGTCCATGTGTTATTTTTCTCAATCTGATCTAATTCTTCTTTCGTAGCTTTTAACCAAAATTCATCTTTACATGTCTCAATTACTGATACTAGTTTAACTTGTGAAATTAAACATACCTCATTAGTTGTCAGTCTTCTTCTTGTCATCACTCCATTGCTCTTATCCCCAATGATATGATCTTCAAAATGATTCAATCTCACATACCTAGGAGTCTTCTGACTCTCTGATCCTCTTCCCTATTCTTCAGTTACTGTAGAATTCTCTAATGTTGCTAGAGTAGCTGGTTCAACTCTCTATTCCGGTAAACGTGCTACCGGTTCAGATATAATCATTTCCACTGCCGGTTCCTTCTCATAAATTCTGATTTGACTTTTGTTGAGCTCATCTACATTGACATTAACACTCTACTATTTTTTGCAATCTCTTGTTATAACATCTATATGCTTTGATTTCATTAGAATAGCCAAGAAATATGCCTTCATCACTTCCAGGATCAAATTTTCCAATAGTATCATCTCTCTTGATATAGCATTTACTACCAAATTTTTTGAAATACTTAACTATAGGTGTATTGTCAAACCATAATTCATAAGGTGTCTTACCGGTTTCTTCTTTGATATGTACTCTATTGAATGTGTAAACCGTTGTACTAACTTCTTCTCTCCAGTAGATATGAGGTAGATTAGCTTCCATCATCATTGTCTTTTGATACCATGCTTGTCACAAAAGTTATTAAACTCACCAGATGTGAATTCTCCACCATGATCTAATCTCAAACATTTAATCTTCAATCATGTCTCAGTTTCCACTTTAGCCTTAAAGATTTTAATTTTTTCAAATGCTTCAGATTTTTCTCTCAAAAAAGTAACCCACGTCATTCTAGAATAATCATCAATGATTAGCATGAAATATCTATCACCATGAAAACTTTTAACTCTAGCAGGGCCACTTAAATCAGTATGAATAAGATCAAGAACATCATTTGATTTATCTTGTATACTCCTAAAAGAGGTTCTGATCTATCTACCCATTTGATATTCATTACACACTTGATTATAGGGATTCATAATCTTAGGTATATCTCTAACAGCCTTAGTTGAACTGATCTTCACAATGCAATCAAAATTCACAAGACACAACCTTTTATGCCACAACCAACTCTCATCAATCTATGTAATCAAACATGTCTTCTCATCGGAGTTCAAATGAAATATGTTACCTTTTGTCTACGTACTGGTTGCAATCTCTAAGCCAGATCTATTAATGATTTTTCATTTTCCATCCTTGAACTATAATTGAAATCCATTATCTACCAATTGTCCTACACTCAAAAGATTATGCTTCAAACCTTCAACATAATAAACATTATCAGTATTGTTCTTACCATCCAATGATATAGTTCCTTTTCCTTTAATCATACATGCCTTTTCATCTCCAAATCTAACTAGTCCACCATCAATTTCTTGCAAAGACAGAAACTTCCCTTTATTTCCAGTCATATGATGTGAACAACCACTGTCAATTACCCATTCATACTTATCCTTAATTTTAGCAGCAAGTGCCTTCTCCTCAGGTACATTCTCTTCCAATACTCGATCATCTTCCTTAATAGCCAAGAATACCCATTCTTTCCCATTGTTGGATCCACTAGCAAAGTCTTTTGCTGGTTCATCATTTGAATCAGTAATGCCTTCCTCATCCACTATGTAGCACGATTTGTCTCTATTTTTCTTGAATCTATACTTGTTCTGATATCCAGGGTTAGATTTAAATGATCTCTTAACTCTTTCTTCAAATCTTGAATTCCTTTCAAGACATCTAGATGCAAAATGACCAATCTTATTACATGCAAAACATTTAAAAGGTGATTTTCCTTCATACTTACTTCCTACCGGTCCTTTTGGTACTCTTCTAGAAAATAATACTTCAGTTTCTCAAACTCATCATCTTCTCTCTTCATATCTTCTAATTCTTTTGCATATAAATCTCTCCAATCTTGCTTACCGGTTGTAGATGTAGATGCATGGAAAGCAGGTTTAGTCTTCATAGCTCCAGAAGGTCCAAATTCCTCAAGCTCAAAAGAAGATAGTTTCCCAACCAAAGTATCTCTATTGACAGATGTATTAGCCATTGTTCTCAACTCATTAATAGCAGTAGCCTTCATTTTGTAAGCCAGTGGTAGGGTTGTCGGAACTTGAGAAACAATCTCATCTTCGCTTAGAGTTCCACCACAACATTGAATTCCCATAACAATCTCATTTACCCTGTTCATGAATGCAGTAATCCTTTCATCTTCTTCCATCTTTAGGTTTTCATATCTCACCCGATAACCATCAAGTTTAGCAATATTCACTATAGGGTCACCTTCATTAAGAGTCTACAATTTATCCCATATAGCCTTTCTAGATGATTTGTCGGTTAATCCCATAATTTTCTAATTAGAAAGTGCACACAAGCGGGCTTCTCTTTCTCTACAATCATTCTCAAGCTCCTTGTCCAGGTTTGTCGAAGGAGGATTGACAGATCCCGGATTATAGGATGTGATACCATTCTATGTGATCTCCTAAATCTCCTTGCCAAGACATCTTAGATGAGTCTCCATTTGAATCTTCCATACTATATAATTTTTTCCTTCAAGCCTCGGTATATCCCTTTGAAAGATAGCTCTAGAAGAACTAGATGAACTTGAACTATTAGTCGCCATAGGATCTTCCTCAAGCAGTAAAGCTTTCTGTAGAGAGGACCAAAGCTCTAATACCAATTGTTCAATAGTTCAGATAACCGAAAGACAACTGAGAGTGGGGGGTGAATCAGTTGTCACATATTACCGAAAGCATTAGCAATTTAAAACAACAATACCGGAATAGCAGTTAATCCAACTAAGCATAAACAATAATCACAGGATAAAAGCCATCCACACAACACCAAGATTTGTACATGGAAAACCTAATAAAGGGAAAAACCATGGTGGGAAGCTTACCCACAGTCAGATAATACTTCTACTATAAGTATGTGAATTTAAAATGAAGGGGCCTACACTTGCAGGAAGGCCAACAACCTAGAGCACACTGCTCACCACAAAAGGAGTCTCACCAACTACATACAAATCCAGACTACAATCTGGAGAAGTGTTGAACTGCAAAAGATAGCATCTCCTATGCCCAAGTACAGTTCTGGTTAAGCTCATTACATTCCTTGACCATGACCTCTTACAATAACCATGATGATCTACAATGAGATCTTGCATCTTATTTATATAAACCCTCGACCATAAATAATCAGTTCGGCTACTAGATAATAAACTAATTACATAATTACAAACCATGTCAACCTTATACCAAAACAAATAATATCCAACACATAAGACATCCCAGAAATACAACAATAGGTCCCATCAACACGTTACATCAATGCTAGTCCATAACCTAGATCAACCGGGACCAAGTATAAGTCTACACGCTTCAACAATGATCTTCAAATGCCAAGTCTCGAACATGATCACCAATAGCATCTTGAAACTCCATCAGAAGTTGCACCAACACCAATTATGCAATGCATCAAAGATCTCCACCAAAAGCTCTACCGATGAAACCCTCGCCGGAACTAGAAACCAATCTTCTAAGTAAGTAGGATAGCATCCAATCACTAGACCAAAACCAACTAACCACATATGAGTATGATTATCATGAACAAGCCAATTCCATCACCAAATTATACCAAAGTCAACCAGATCATGCTGGATACAAGTTAACCAAAAACTACTCAACCTACTGAGACCAGAAGAGTGTTGGTAAATTATCCAAACAACTAGTGTTGACATGAATGACAAAACATCAATGACAAAACATCAATGCAACACATAATCAATTCCACCAAATGACCAATACTAAAGGCCCGTCATACATACACCCCAACTACTAGGATGTTGAAAGGGCTCATATGTGGTCCTAAGGGGTCACACATGTGTTCTAACACAAGCGTGACCCCTTATAACACAATGTGATCCTAAAGGCCCATCACACATGGACGCATTCTAACTCATGCGTTCAACCCCTTAGGACCATGTACATGTATGATCCCATAGGATCATGCATAGTGTCCTAAGGATTCATGTATGTGGTCCTAAGGGGTCACACATGTACATTGGAATGTGCATGTGTGACCCCTTAGGACCACATACATGACCCCTTTGGACACTATGCTTGATCCTATGGGATCATATGTGGTCATAAGGGGTTGAACGTATGTGGTTGAACACGTGTACATGAACCTTTAGGACCACATATTCAATGACCCCTTGGGATACTAGGATGTTAAAAGGGGTCATATGTGGTAGACTAAGGGGTCATGCATGTGTTTTAACATGTGTGACCTCTTATGACCAAATATGATCCCTTAGGACATCATGTGATCCTATGTGGTCGTAGGGGGTATGTTGTATACACTAGATGTTAAAAGGGGTCATACGTGGTCCTAAGGGGTCACGTGCATACATGTTAAAACACATGCGTGACCCCTTAGGACCAAATATGACCCCTTAGGACATGATCTAATCCTATGGGATCATATGTGGTCCTAAGCAGCTGCACATGTGTTAGAACAAATGTGTGACCCCTTAGGACTACATATGACCCCTCATGGTCCACTATGCTCCTATATGGTCATATTAGGTCATATGGGTCAAATGGTCATGTATGTGATTCCATAAGTTTTGTTTTTTCAACATTTTCATTTTATTTTAAAAAAAAGGTTTTGGTTTTGATGTTTCTATGGTTTAGTTAAATTTCTATGTTTTGGTTTTCGCTTTGGTAAATTTTAACAATGTTTTAGTTTCGTTTTTGTTGTAATTTTTTGGTTTTGGTTTTCATTTTGATTTTTGTTTTGATTTTTTTGGGGTTTTGGTTTCCTTTCAAGGTTTTCAACATTTTTATTAAATTCATTCATCAACCATGAAAAAATAATTTTATAAAAAAATTACTATTATTAAAACCCAGATTAACATTTAAAAAAAATCCTAATCTAATCAATTCATTAAAAAAAATTCATTATCAATAATTAAAAAAATTAATTTCAAACTAAATTCACACACAGGTTTAAAGCTTGCCTATAAAAAATAAGGGGTTGCCAGGGTTATAAGATTATCATGCGCTGATTTTATTTTCCACACACCTACCAAAATCTCAAAAGGCTAAATTATTTGGAAGCCAGTCGCTACACACAGGTTTAAAGCTTGCCTCTACAAAATAAGGGGTTGCCAGGGTTTTAAGATTTTCATGCACTGATTTTATTTTCCACACACTTGCCATTTGAATGGCTCAAGGAACAAGGATGCCATTACTATTAATGTTGCAATAAGAAATGAATGGTGTAACGTTGCAGGGTATGAATATCAGAACCATCTGAAAGAGGTCCCAAATGCAATATTGCTTCCCATAAATTCATGTTGTATTAATGCCAAGATATATCAGTATGGGGTCTGCGCAGGAAGAAGCTAATGGCTTTGTACAGAGTTACAAAATGATCATTTAAAGATTCAGAAGAAAAAGGTGCAGTAAATTTGGTTTTGCACAATCCAGATCTTTCGGATTTTAAAAGTGCTTTGCATGGACGAATCTAGGGTTATTGGCGTGTGGGCTAATGTGGGCTAGGAAGATCAGCCGCATGTCCCATGGCTGGTCTTCATGAAGGGAAAGTGGGTAGATATGGCAGCACAGAATTGGTTGAGGGCGGACTTACAAAATTTCAAACTGGTCTCCAAGTATTTTTGAGGTTTACTTAGAGGTCCAAGCAGTGGAAATTGGTGGAGTATGGACAGATCTGGTGATGGGCATCAACGATTTTTGGATCGTAGGCATTTTGGTCAGAGCCTACAACAAAATTTTATCCCAAATCATTTAAAGGGGCTTTCGGGTAAACGATCTATAGAGCTGGGAGGAAAACCGTCCTATGCAAAAGTTGTGAATTTTTCATCTGTAAATGAGGCAATTAGGGCTTCTCGGCTGAACACTGGTGAAAAGATGATGGACAAACAATCTAACAGTAACCCGCTTGAGTTATCTTCATCACATCAAAGGGGGGATAAGGTAAGGGAATCTCCGACATTAGGAAAAGATGATAAGGTAAGTGAAAATCAAACCGGCTCTGATTTAGGAGGTGGGTCTTCACAGGTATGGGCTCCTGTTCCATGTATTGATTTACTTGATTCTATTGTGGATTTGAAAGCTCGTTATTTGCATACACATGCTATTTCTGGGGAAATATGGGGGGATGCAACTATTTTATCTAAATTTCATCATAAATTTTAGAAAAAGTGGTCTGATATGCGTTATTTTCAATTACTCTCTGCAAATGTATTTATTATTATTTTCAACTCTTCTTCTGTTAGGGATGAAGTTTTAAAATCTTCACATTACTGGTTTGGTAAAAATTTAGTGTTTGTTTTGGCTTGGAAACCATTTTATGTCCCTGCTTGGTCAAGCTTTAAATTAGTTCCTTTCTGGTTTGGCTTGCCCAGATTACCGTGTGAATTTATGGACCTAGAGGTTTTGGAACAAATTGGTAATACTTGTGGTTCTTTCTTATCATCAAGATTTGATTTTGTGGAGGGGGAGGTTTTGGTAAAAATTTGTGTCTTGATTAACCCTAATAATGTTTGTCTTCGAACTTGTAACATTAAATCTCATGAGGGTATCTGGAAACAACCAATTAATAAGTTGGAGAAAGACTTTGGTAAAACTTCCTTGCAATTGGATGCTCCTTTGCTTATGGATTTTTTGAAATCCTCTGTTCTGGATAAGGCAAAACATTGCTTGGGTAGTAATGATAATCCATTTTTGGATAAACTATTAGTTAATGGTTCCACTGGGAAACCTCCCACTAATTTTGAGGTTAACTAGGCTATGAGGGATGTTGGGAAGCGAGAGGTTTATGTTGGGTCTCACGATCCTAAGTCTGTAGGGTTTTTTACAAGTAAGGATAAGACAATAGCTGACCAGAATATTGTGGTTTTGGGGAACATCAATGTGGATGATCTGCTTCCAAATCTCACTACCTCGAATTCCTTGGATAAGTCACTAAATGATGGTGGTGGGAATCATGTTTGTCCTGTGAAGTCAAAAGAATACTTAGAAAGTTGTTAGGGGATTGGTTAGATTTTGTGATGAATGATGGGGTTGTTTCAGAGTCTAATGTTGGGGTTTCTTCTCAAGGGTTTCCTGATGATGCTATCCTTGCTCAACAAGTCAAAGAATTGGTGTCTAATTCTTCACAGCATGTTGATGTGGATGTGTATAATAACGCCACCTTAGGAAATAATATACAGTTGGGGGACATTCCTATTATTGTGCCAGATGAAAATTTGGTTCACCAAGTAAATGATCTTTTTAAAGATCATGAGCATTAGATGGATGAGGACATTATGAATAGGGTTATCTGTTCCATTGAGAATGACTTGGGGGGAATTAAATCGGCCCTTCCTATTTCTGCATCTGCTAACCCTTTTGAGATTTTGGCCTCATCAAAAGTGGGCATCATAGATAATTTAGCCATGACTTCTCCTAAGTCAAGTAAGAGTTTACCAATTGTTCAAACTACTCTAATTAGGGCTTCATCTGTGGTTTCTCCTAGTAGGGGTAGGCCTCCAAAGAATTGAAAGACTCAATTAGAAATTGATGCTGGGATTCAGCAGACTTTGTCTCTTTCTCCTGGTGTTGGGAAAGGGAAGCATTCAGTTTCTCTTGGTGATGCTATGAAAGGAAGTGGTACTCCTAAGAGAAAGAGGAGTAAGAGGTCTATTATCAATCCTCCTGTGACTAGGTCGAGGGCTATGTAGTGTAATCTTCAAAGTAGTTTTGGAGAAGGAAAGTCTTCTCCATCTAAAGGAAAGAGGGGAGCCTCGGTCTCCCCTCGAGAGCAATGAGAAATATATCTTGGAATGTTAGGGGCTTAAGTGCCCCTAACAAGAGGCACTTAATTAAGTCCTAGATGGACTTAGTTAAGTGTGATATTTTCATGTTGCAAGAGACAAAATTGTCAAAGGAGTCTTCTAATTTGGTTTTTTCTTCTTGGAGAAAGTGAGAATTCCTCTCCTCTCTAGCTTGTGGTACATCAAGGGGTTTGGCATTGCTTTGGAATGACTATAACATTGAGGTTGAGCTAGTTGCTTCTACTATAAACAGGATGTTGGCCTTAGTTAAAAGCAAGCTTTCAAAGGTTAAGTTTTGGCTTTTTAATATTTATGCTCCTTCTGGTATTCAAAGGAAGACTAAATTATGGGGAGAAATTAATAGGATTTCCTCCCCTTTAAGGCATGGTCCCTTTATAATCTTTGGGAGGGATTTTAATGCTATCACTGACTTGGGAGAAAAGAAAGGAGGTATTCTTCCTAATAAAAAAATCATGGAAGACTTTGGGATGTTCATTAAGGACATGCGTCTTTTTGATTGTCAGTTTCAGAATGGGATTTTCACATGGACAAATATGCGAAGAGATTTTTCTCAGATTGTGGAAAGGTTAGACTAGTTTTTGTTATCAGATGTTTGGATTAATTCAGAGTTCGAATTTTTTTCCTCTATTCTTCCAGTTTCGGGGTCAGATCATTTTCCAATTTCTCTATCAATTCTCGAAGATAAAGCTCCTTTTAAGTCACCTTTTAAATTTGAACCTATGTGGTTTAGAGATTCTTCCTTTTTGCCTTTGCTCAAAAAATGGTGGAGTTCTGCTCCTTATTGCTCTGGATCCTGAATGTTTCAGATTGCTAAGAAGTTGAGATTTTTGAAATTTAATATTAGAGAATGGAATATATTGTATTTTAAGAACATCTTTCAGGAAAAACAGAGGATTAAAGATATGATTGAATGTCTTAATTCACATGTGATTCAACATGGTATGGTGCCTCTTGTTTTTGATGAACTAAAATTGCTAAAAGGAGAGCTTGAAGAAGTTTTATCCAGAGAAGAAATCTATTGGAGACAGAAATCGAGGAATCTGGCTTTCAAATGGTGATAGAAATACAAAAAAATTTCACTCTTCAACAAAAATTAAGAGAAGTAGAAATAGGATATCTTGTATTGAGTGTCCAAATGACAAACTTTTAACAGAACATGAGGATATTGCTTCAGAGGCAGTTAGGTTTTTTAAGTCACTATTATCTTCAGAGCATGAAGATCTTCATAATAACATTTCTTCTAAGATTCCTTCTTTGGTATCTTCGAAAGATAATAAAATGTTGATGTCTCCTTTTTCTTTGGATGAAGTTAAAAATGTTGTTTTTGCAATGAACCCTAATAAGGCTCCGAGACCAGATGGATTTACTCCTTCATTTTTTCAAAAATGTTGGGATTTTGTGGGAAATGATGTTTTATTGGCCCTTGAGGAAGCTAGAAGGAATGGATCTATTTTGAAAGAGCTTAATACTACAATGATTGTAATTATTCCTAAAAAAGAGGTTACCAAGACATTTGTTGATTTTCGCCCTATTGCTTTATGTAATACTTTGTACAAGATTTTTACCAAGGCTATTTCTTTAAGGTTGGCTAAAATTCTGCCTAGGATCATTTCTTTAGAACAAGGTGGTTTTTTTCTAGGAAGGGAGATGACAGAGGGAGCTATAGTGGTGCATGACATTCTACATTCTATTTCTACTCAAAGAATCCTGGCCATGATCCTCAAATTAGATATGATGAAAGCATATGATAGAGTAGAATGGGGGGCGTTGTGTGTTGTTCTACTTAAATTGGGCTTTTCCAAGGCATGGATCAAATGGATTCATGCTTGTATTTCTTCTACCAGGTTCTCAGTTCTAATTAATGCCTCCCCTTGTGGTTTTTTCTCCACTTCTAGGGGTTTGAGGCAGGGGGATCCCCTATCTCCTTTCTTGTTAATTCTTCTAGCTAAAACGTTTAGTTGGGCTATAAGAGCCGCTAAGCTGGGAGGGCTTTGGAAGGGAATTAGGATTCATAATGTTCCACAAAGCATTTCACATTGCTTGTTTGCAGATGATACCTTGTTATTTGGTCAGGCCTCTTTGGGTGAGGCAAGAGTAATAAAGGGGATAATATAGAATTATGCATCCTTTTCTGGTTAGAGAGTCAATGTTGATAAGTCGAAGATTTTTTTCCTTCATGCTTCACAATTGGTTCAGGATAGATTGAAGATTTTTTGGAGATTTACATCTGGAAATCTTCCTTGTTCTTATCTTGGTATACCTTTCTTCATTAAGAAGGATAGAGTTGAGTTTTGGGATAAGATCATTTCAGTTATCTCTAAAAGGATCCTATCGTGGAATCATAGATGGATATCTTTGGCTGGTAAGATTATTCTTATTAAGTCTGTCCTAAATGTTGTTCCTATTTATCTCATGTCTATTTTGCAGTCTCCGAAAGCAGTTCTTGTTAGTTTGCAAGATACTCTTAGGTCCTTCCTTTGGAGTAATAATAAAGAACGTAAGAAGAAACTCCCTTTGGTAGCATGAGATAAAGTTTGTTTGCCTAAAAACCTTGGGGGCACAGGCATTAGGAGTCTGGAAAGTCAGAATTTAGCCCTAGGTGCTAAGTTGGTTTGGAAATTGTATGAGAGATCATTCTCCTTTTGGGCACAAATTATGTTTACTAAATATTTAAATAACGGACCAAGAGAGTATGTTTTTCAAGTTTCTAATTTACCGTTTGGTTCAGTTATTTGGAATTTTCTATGTAAATGTAGATCAGTGATTTTGCCTCATCTCTCATGGATTGTTCATAATGGTAGAAAGGTCAAGTTTTGGGAGGAAGTTTGGAATGGACATCCCCCTTTGGTGAACTCAAGGGATTGGTCTCCTTTAATTTCCACTCTTTCTTCCCTTTGGGGTGTCTTTGTGGCTAATTATTTTGAAATTGAGTATAGTGGGAATCTTAAGGTGGCAAAATGGAAATCAATTGAGTTTTTAGATATTGATCAAAATGTGAAATTGGAATATGAAAAGATGTTGGGGGAGAGAGTAATAATTTTTTCTGATGTCGATGATGTGCTTATCTAGACAAAGAATATCTCTAGTAAGTACACAGTTAAGGATGGCTATAATTCTCTCTTGGTTGCTAAAGATGTATCTACTTGGCCATACAAGCTGTTTTGGCATATGGCTTGCCTCCCAAAGGCTGGTGCTTTTGCTTGGTTAGTAGTGCAGGACAAGGTCCTTACAGGAATGAGGTTGGACAAGTTGGGTATTACGGCAGTATTTTCTTGTATCTTTTGTAATAAAAACTTAGAATCCTCTGAACACTTATTTCTTCACTGTGATTTTGCCTATGCTTGCTAGCAGTGGTTGTTTGAAAAGCTTAATCTATCCTTTGTTATTGGTAAGGATATCCTTTCCCACTTTAGAGCCTGGCCTCTCCTGTTTGCCTCATCTTTCTATGCATGTCTTTGGATTATTTCTCCATCTATTGTGATTTGGAATATTTTGTTAGAGAGTAATAATAGGATTTTTAATCAAACAAGTTCTTCCTTGGCTGAGGTTTTATTGAGGATTGAATCTTCCATCTCTGAAGTTGCTTTGTCTTTTATCTATAAGAATTTGGAAACCCTCACCTCTTTTTCTCATTGGGATGGTAGGGTAACTCGAGTTTGGAGAATGTTATCAGTCTTACCTTCTCATGGATCTATTTTAAATAAGACTAATGCTATAAGAGAAATTTTGCTTGTTGGAAACCTCCTCCGCAAGGGCACTTTAAATTGAATTTTGATGGTGCTTCTGGCTTGGCAGGGGCAGGTATGGTAATTTATGATCATAAGGTAAGGTTTGTTCAGGCTCGTTGTCATGCAATTGGTTTCAAGTCTAACAATTGTGTATAATTCTTTGCTTTGTCCTTTGGTTTGGATATGGCTATATCTTTGGGAATTAAGGACTTGATAATTGAGGGTGATTCTATGGTTATTATTCAAAGTGTCATGAAAAAGAGGTCAAATTGTTGGCATTTACAATATATACTTGATCACATTTTGCAAAAATTAGATTTTTTTGATTCCTTTTTTATTTCCCACTATTATAGGGAAATAATTAAGATTGCAGATTTCTTGGCTAACTTAACCATTGATAGTGAAGCTAATATGCAGGAGGTAAGTGTGGATGAGATCCCTTCCTCGGTTTTGGAATATTTGAAGTAAAGAAGGGCATAGTTGTAGTCTTTATCAACCTCCTTATTTGGTGTGGCCTTTCTTTGGTGTGGGTTCTGCTATGCTTGATCACAATGTTTATTTTGATAGGGTCTCTGATTATGGTTTCATTTCTGCTATGTGGTATCATTCTAACTAGTGGTTTGGAGAATTGTGTTTCATAGACAGGGGTAGTCAAACTGGTGTTTTTTGGTAGCAATGGATATGTATCCTTCGGTGATCATACTTTAATCTTCCTTCTATATGCTTCTATTGGCGGGTTCCTTTATATCTAATGTGGCTTATGTAATTGGGATGGTTTTTTTGATGTACTATGCCAATGGGCATTTGGTATTGGGTAGAATAGGCTTGTGTTACTTAAGCAATATTGAAGGGTTTTCTTAATGGTTCTTTCCCTTCAGTGCTTTTTGAACCAGACACTATAAAAAAACTTTTAAAATTTAATATAGTTCAGTGGTTCTATCCACTTTTATCAAAACAAAAAAAAAAAAAAATTAAACTAAAAAACAAAAAAATTTAAACTAAAAACATAATTTTCTAATGATTTTTTTTTTTATTAACCTAAAAGTAAAAATAAAAAAAATTGAACTAAAAATCTATTTTTTTAACTAAAAATTTAATTTTTAAACTAAAAATCTATTTTTTAACTAAAAAATTAATTTAAATATGAATTATTGAAAAAAAGGGGTGTTGGGCATACCTGGAAGTCTTGCAGGCAACTTCCTGGCACCTTCTGGGGAGGGCTCGACTCCTTCAATCAGGATCTGTATGGAAAAAATGAACTCCACCCCGTTTTTAATATATATATATATATATATATATACGAAACGGGATCCCATTTTAAAATGAAATACAAGATCCCATTTCATTTTAACATGAGATCTTGTTTGGGGTTCTTGGGTCAGGATCTCAGGTCCCACGAGCTCCCATTTGGTTTTTGGCTCGGGATCCCATGCATAGGTGGGATCCCGATTCATCTCCTATTCACTCCGCCTGATTTCCACTTTTTTACCAAGTCTAAAACTTGCACATTAAGTGGACACAACTTCTTGCACTTACCCCCACAGTAAGATGCTACTTTGCAGTAGTATGTGAAAATATTACTATGAGGAATGCACATGCATTCAGACACACTTCCTAGAGCTCTTTGCTCAAATATAATGGCCCGGAAGGCTACAACCCTCAGGGAAGTCTCAGTGACTTACAATAAGATTCAGACTACAATACGTAAGAAGTGAACTAAAAGAATAACATCTCCAAATGCCTAATTACACTTTTAGTAAAACACAGATGTATTCCCTACAACACCAATCTCACCACAAACTCAACATCAAATGATAAATCACTTGCTTGCACACAAACCTCTCTCTAATAATGCAAAGACAACATCAACACACAAACTACATGACTATATCACCTATATATACAATTCATCAACCTTGATAACAAGGTTGGCTAAACCCTCAACCCTCAATTACAAAATTACATTACATAATACAAAGATTGACCACTGGACCAATATGATGATTTACATAGTATAAGATGGTACTAATTCAAATTCTCAAACACACAACTCCACTGTAAATCACACCAAGATCAACCACAACATGCTACACCACCAGAAATACTGTATGACATGCAAATCATCAACAATTGATAGAAACCACCAAAAACTCATACAACGATCAATGCAGATTGTCAAAACAAATAGGACATGACTAGGAAACATCATCAAGCATGTTAGAATCATCTGAAACAGTTGCACCAACACCACTTTTTCAAACTACATATGTCAATGTCTAGAAGCTCAAGAACGCAACCAATCAACAACTGTCACAAAGAAAAATAACGTAGAGCACCAAATAACGAACCAACTAAAATGAAGATATACAAGATCATTCAAAACAATATCCCAAAAGCTCAACACTGGATCTGATCACAATGATATATACTAGAGGATATATCAACCTCTACAAAACAGTATCAACAAACCAATACTACAAACCGGATCAGAGAATCTTCCCAATCTGTAGTCAATGGAGCAAATCATGGGAATCTGTTGACATCAATGACAACAACATATCCTAGTAGAAGCAATGACCAATAATATCCAACACTAAGGTAGGATAAAAAGTGGTGTAAATTGTACATGGTTACAATTTATGATGCTACATTTAGCTCCAACTTTAGTAGGAGTATGAGCCTACGTGCATACTCGTGGTAAAGTAGAAGAAAGAGAGAGCTCTTAAAGATAGAGAAGCAACTGAGAGAAAAATTACAAGGAGATAAGACATCACTAAATTTGAGGGAACAAGTCATCAAGATTAGGATCTTAACTCATAGAATCACATACAAAGACACACAAAACAAGACAAAAATAAACAAAAGACAACAAGGACAAAAGACACACAAAAGTGGTTGGTACTAAAAAAAATGGCTCCAAGTTAACTAGTTGAAGAGAACTTGATAATTAAAATATCTCAAGTGTTAATGTAGACATCCAAAGATGTCCACTTGATTAAATGAATACTTAGTATTTATTTGATTATTTAACCATCGATCAACAATTAATTAAAATAATATTTAATTAATTCATCTTAACCCTCTTCTCCTATTAATTAAATAAATTATTCAATTTATTTTATTTTATTCATTAAACCATGTTCCGACTATTAATAAATAAATAAAGCATATTGGTTTAATTAACCCCTCACATTTATTTAAATCCATAAAATCCTCTCTCACATTTAAATAAATAACATTTATTTAAAATCCCTAAAATCCTCCCACTTGCATTCTCCTACAAATGCAAGTTGCATAATTTTAGTTGAAATAAATGAATTTTATTTTAATTAAAATCCCCTTTTATCCTCACCCACTTGCTCACTAACTTCCTTCTAAATTCTTCTAACCCCTTCTAATTAGCCTAATTGCCCCTCCTAATCATATGCACATTCTTTAAGAAAAATGTCACTTCTCAAAACTTGCAAAGTCTTCACAAACCATTAAAGGCTTTGTGTCTCAAATAATTTACCTTCCAACGTCTTCAATAACCATTCATGGTTAACTTTCTCTGTATCTCAACCATCTCTTTAACTCATGAGTCTCTTCAAGCATTCATTACTTTGACCATAGTAACAATGTTATGATTTTTTCTTGCTACGATTTTAAAGTCCAGACAGATTTGAAAGTTTAAAGTGCCAATGTTTTCTTGTGAAAGTTTCTCTTTGGTAGGAGTGTTTTGATTCACAAGTGGCACTCTCCAACTCATTATAGATTCTACAAAAGTTTGGGTTCTTTGTTTTCTGCAGCTTCATTTTTATTGTAGGTAGGGAGGATGCTATCAACGACTTTTTGTTCACTGGTTCCTAAAGCCATTCTATACATATCATTTGCTTGAGCGTTCCAAAAGCTGTATCTTCGGGATTGATTTTTGCATATATTCGGTAGTAGCATTACATGATTTAACATATATTTGAATTGTGTCTTTTAACATGCATAGGGGCATTTGCTTACACAATGTCTAACGCCTTTCCATTGATTTCATTTGCTGAAAATTTTGCATATGAGCTAACATCTTTTTGAGGCATTTTGTTTCAACAATCACATTCCACACAGGAAGGGAGGCTGCTAGCAGAGGCGTCACAAATTCTAAAGTGTTTTCAATGTTTTGGGTGACTGCTACGAGTTGATGAATTTGGTTTTACACCTGCCAATTATCTCTGCTTAAACGTTTTTAACTTGTTATCTCGGCCCCATTTGATGAATTTGGCTTTACGCTGACTGTTCCATAGCTCCCATTCCAACACACACACAGGCTGGTAATACAAGTCATGTACTTTAGGTGCACGTCTACTAATTTCATTTACTTGAAAGCTTTCTAAAGCTTTCCATAACCGGTTCCACAACTTCCAATTGCATTTTAATTGAAAGTCTTTTTTTTCTTTTTTTCTTTTTTTCTTTTCTATTTTTTTTTGTTAAAAAGCAAAACTTGTTTTAAAGCCCAAGTGGGGGCTAGGAGAGTAAATCTTTCTCTTATATTAGTTTCCTTTTTTAACATAACTTTTAGATTAGTTTAAAAATGTTCTTAGATTAGTTTTTGAAAAATTGTTTTTTAGATTAGAATTTTTTTTTTAAAGTATTTTTTTTTAATTTAGATTTTTAAAGTAATTTTAATTTAATTTTAGATTAGTTTTAAATTAATTTTGTTAATTTAGTTTTACATTAGATTTAACTTTGTTTATTAATTAGGTTTGATTTTTATTTGTGTGTTTAGCTTAATTTTTTAGTATGGTATTTTATTTGGTTATGATAATCTATTTTTGATTTTAGAAACTAACTTTGGTCTTACATCTTGTGTAAGACATCAAGGAGCATCTTTCTAACAGATTTTCTCACAGGGTTTGATGACTTCTAATTTGTAATATTTTTTGGTAAAATCTCTAATGGTGCAAATTGATCAACCCTGGGATAGGAAATTTTTGCTTTGCGCGAGCACATGGTCTAAAATGAATAATCACTTTTCTATCTTGGTTAAAACAAACATTCACATTGTCTTATTTTGCTACAATCTTGGATAAAATGAACACTTCATTTTGCTATCTTAGCTAAAAAGAACACCATGGTTGTTGGAGCAACATCTCCAAGTAGCAAATAGATCACATTGTGATGATGGGTTAAAAAGAACAACTGTCTTTTGTGTTTGGCACACTTGTGCAAATTTGTGGAGTGGTCCCAATTATAACACACACTATCTTCTCCCTTGGATCTCATGGTCTTAGGTGTAAGAGAAAAGTAAATCCTTCGAGTCACTATAGAAATAAAGTGAGCTAGAGATGTAGCCTTAGGTGTATCAGCTCCTACAGTGTAACTTGCCGAAAGAACATATGGGCCCCACCGTGAGTTACTAGGCTCTTAAGTGAGTCATTGCACAATGAACTTACATCTAAAGACATCAAACATTACTAGACACCTCTTATTTTATAAGCCCACCCATTCTATTGATTGAGGATATTTGTGAAAAGTTCAGTGCAAGAGCATATAAGGTTTTGCTCCCAAGATACTCACCATACATATTTCCTTGAGTAGAAACATGGCTTTTTGAAAAGCTACTTGTAGCTTAATGAAAGTGGTGGCTCCCCCATCATAGGGACCACCTATCCATTATGCTTACACAAGACTTAGTAAATCACATCCTTACCTGCCACAATGGGATACATAAGGTATGTAGTACCAAAGTTGAAGAAATATCAAGTTGTGGGCTGAAAATATCGCAACTGGCCATTACCTTAGGGATAAGAAGTGTTTGAGTTGTCTTCATCTTGTTTCACACTAGTGAAAATTTGGTTCGACTTTAGGCCTATGAACTATACGCATTATTAGGGTCAAAAAGTTCATGAATGGGTTGATTTAGACCCACACCTTTTGTGCCATTTTTGAAAAGGCAAGAATATGTGCTTGTGTGCTTGGTCTATTTTCTTATCAAAGGATTCAAACAATTGAAACAAGATACACCCCCAACAACGATCTCAACAAACAAAATGACATTTTTGAAAGAGCCATCAATGCTTCGTGTTTGGAAATCTCTCAAATACGCCAAGAAGTCAATTTATCGAAAAACCAAAAAGAAGCAAAGTGAAAAGAAAACCCTAAATAAAATAAGCTTCTTGTACAAGAATCGCAAGCTTTTGTTGAAATATCGTACTTTCATCCATCGATATCATGATTTTACCGACGAATTTGAATTAGAACCACTTGCATCACAAGCTTTCTTTCAAAGAGGGGCTCTATCATATCATCACAATCATGGTCAGCACATTCATCCATCATACATTCCACAACCCGCAATCACTTATTAGAGATTCTTAGGTTCACATAATCCTCCTACATTTTCTTCCATCTTTCTCACTTCAAAATCATTTCCAAAATCAATCATCAAATTCATAGTCCCTTAGTAGAAATTTCAAGGTTCACATTCATTCCAAAGTTCAAATCCAAACATCACAAATCCATTCCAATCTCAACACACCAAGGTTTTTGTCCTTAGTCCTTTTAGGATATTGCTAATCACAATAAAACATACTTTCTAGTGTGTCTCTACATCTAGGATCAATAATCGTAAGAGGCATTACCAAACATCTAGATAGGTTAAAACTAGCTTTTGAGAGCATCCTCTCATAGCTAGGTGGCTTGTGCTTTGTAAAACACACAAAACCTCGCTACACCTCATCTCACAATTATTTGAAACCAAGAAAGAAATCTCAAAAAGTACTTTGTTGATATCCAACCTTTGGTAAAAGGAGATCACTCATCCATACACATTTCAACTCATCTTCATCATCATAAAATCTTGGACCTATCAAAGGATCAACCACACACTTTTTCACCCACAAATGCGTGCTTCAAACATGGCTAGGACTAGGTCTCAGAGTCATAGACAAAATCAAAACGAAATATGGGAAGAAGAAGAAGATAACGTTAACCCCTTTTCTAGAAGAGGAGACCCAGATACCCCTACACAAGCACAAATAGAAGACACACTTAGCAACCCCATATTTAACAGGCTTTTTGAAGAGGTTTTCAAGGGAAGTGTTGATGCCCATTTTCTAAAACTTGCTCAAGAAGGAGCCAAACTTCCTGCTGACTTTGACGTATCACAACTTAAGGATATACCAGAACAAGCCCAATATAGCCATCAACAAGAAAAAAAAACATGATGATAGGGGGAAAGGAATACACATAACTATGATGATAACTATCAACATGTCAACATCACCCCTCATCTTATAGAAATGGATATGTTAAGACAACATACGCAAGACCTCGCCCAACAAGTGCACTCAGGAAGGACACAAAAGCAATATGCTCTCGAAGATATCTTTCCATATCCATTTGATAGAAACATATACATGCCTCCTTTCCCACACACCTTCGAAACCCCAAAGTTTGATAAATACAAAGGAAAGGGAGACCCTAGAGATCATGTGCGAGAATTTTTCTCTGCTTGCTGAGAGGTTTCATACAAGGACACATATTTAATGCTCCTTTTTCCCCAATTTTGGAAGGCTCGGCCATGCAATGGTTCTCTCCCCTTCTCGGTGGAATCAAGACCTTTGAGGACCTCATACAAAAATTTATCACTCATCATGCGCATAAGATTGAACGGGATGTCTCCATGGCTGATCTATGCAATACAAAACAAAAGAATGGTGAGTTACTCTCAACATTCTTACAAAGATGGAGACACCTTTCTAGAAGACGTTCCTTTCACATTCCCGAAGAGAAATTAGTTGAAATTTTTATTTCAAACTAAAATGAGAAAATGCAATTTTACTTAGATATAAAATGTTTTGACAATTTCAAAGACGTCATAGCTCAAGGACTTAAAATAGAGAAAGCCCTTATCAAAAAGGGACTTGTCAAAATATACAATGACAACAAGGTCTTGGCATATGCACACTCCAATGAGACATTGTATGTGATTGAAGGTTTTGTCATTGATGGCAACCTTGCAATCCTATGGCACCGGCAAGACATTATACCGGCAAAGCATTACATCAACAAGATAGTGCACTAGCATCAGCAGATCACACTCTACACCGGCACCGGCACAGAAAAAAGAAAGTATACCGGCACTGAGGCCGACAGGATTTTTGTTATACAATATTTTGTTTATTATTGTAAGCTGACTTGGCAAATTGTAAAATGACTCTTATATATAAAGGAGATCATTGTAGACATTTGTAATAATGATGTAGGAGTATAAAAGAAAATATTAGGCAGACCTAATGTGCAAAATATAGGTCAAGGGGTATATGTAAAGAACAGAGCAGGAACCGATACTGAATCTGGCATTAAAGATGCTATTGTAAAGCAGTACAAGTTATTGGATTAGTATAATCCTTATTTGTAAGTCAGTGTGACTTCCCATTGAGCAGTGAGCTCTAGGCAGTTGGCCTTCCTGCATGTGCAGGCCCCTATTGTAAGTAATATTCTTTTATTGGCCAGTGAGTGAATATTGTGGGTCACAAATCCCACCGAGGTTTTTCCCACACCGGGTTTCCTCGTTAACATATTGTGTTATGGTGTACTTTTCATGTGGATATTCTTGATTCTATTTATTGCATTATTTCTTGCATACCGGTACACTGTTATATTATGTTCTGCATATTTTAACTTAGAAATTCTTATTACTGGTTAGATACTGATTCACCCCCACTCTCAGTATCTGTGGGACCCCTAACAATTGGTATCAGAGCTTGGTCCTCTATTTTCAGAAGCCTGACAGCTTGAGGAAGATCTTGACACCGGTAAAGATGAAAAATCTGATGAAGCAACTTGAAGGAGCTCTTACAGACTATGATGTAGAGAAATTGAAAAATATCAAATTAGAAGATGATTTAAGGGCAGCTCAGGATATCATTCAGGCACTTCAAGAAAATTTTATCGTTGCAAGAAATAAGAGAAGAGAACTTTGTGAAAAACTGCAAAATGAGAATGATGAAAAGGAATCACTTAATGATATGATAAGCAAGTTGAAACAAGAGATCATGACAACAAAAAATGAAATGCAAGATATGACTATGAGATTTTGCAAAGAGATTGAGGATAGGAAAAAGAATAAAGAAGAATTGACCAGAAGACTAAGTGATGCAGCAAATGAGAACACAAGACTTAGCTATGAAAATGACATGTTGAAGACAGATCTGATGCATACTCAGAATGAATCAAATGAACTGATGAGACAAAAAGAAATCTTGGAAAGAGAACTAGAAACTACAAATCAACACAAAGAAAAATTCAAGAAAAGCTCAGAGGAACTTGGTACCTTGCTAAATAAATAAAAACTAAAGGTGACACTTCTGGAATTGGCTTTGAAGTTGGTGAAAGCTCCGGTACTACAAATACTCAGGATCACAGCAAACAGGTAAGACAACCTAATGCTTATAAATTCAATGGAAAATGCTTTAACTGTAATAAGTATGGTCATAGAGAAAATGAATGTAGATCTAGGAATTATCAGAATATCAACACACCCACCGGTCAATGTTCAAAATGCAACAAAGTTGGTCACAACTCTGAAAACTGCAAAATGAATGTGAGATGTTATGTTTGTGCAAGATATGGACATTTATCAAATCAATGCAGAACACAAACTGGCATAGGTTATGGGAAAGCTATTCAGAAGAATAATTTAACTTGTTATGCATGTAACAAGATTGGGCATATTGCTAAATTTTTTAGAAGTAAAGAAACATCGGTAGACAACAAAAGTGCTAGCTTGAAAGGTAAAGAAAAAGTTGAAGAGGTTAAGCAAGAATTCTCAAAACAATGGATTAGAAAAGCTTATCTAAATATTGGGAATACTTCTCCACCAGTAGAACCAACCAATGATTCACCGGTAGGACAAAGTGATACTTCACCAGAAGGACAGAGAAGTGCTCCACCAGCAGGAAGTTCATCTAATTGAAGAAAATTTCCTTGAGGGTTTGGCAATCTAATGACACATGTGCTAATTATTCCCACAGTTAGAGAAGTTGAAAATTACTTATTACCGGCAAACAATGTTAAGTAAATACTTAAACGACATGCAATTAATGTGGTAGATGGCGAAAAGGCATTATAAAAGTAAGGTTTTGGCTCCATTTCATTTCACCGTGATTTCAAATTTTCAGAGAGCGTGAAGATTCCGAGCTAAGGCATTTCGAGCAAGAAGCAAACACACTCCAAGCAATCATCCATCCAAGGCAGTAAAAGGTATTTAATCATGGCATCCACCTCTGCAATTGAATACATAACAAACCCTACTATTGTTGAAGTAATAAAAAGACATAGGCCCGTATTTCAGTTAGTTCCCGAGATAACAAAGAAGGATGATACCTTAGGTGCTTTTTCTCAAATTCCTAAGGGAGTTGTATATGCTGAAGACCCCAGAATGTACATCCACTACAACATTGAAGAGTTAGGAGATGAGGAAATCAAAACCATGTATAAAACTGTGATATGTGATAACACCAGCAATGTTAAAGATGAACACAAGATTATTGAAACCCTAGGATTTACAAAAATCCTTAGCATTCCTGAATTTCTTAAGGATGTGATTAGGATAGTCTTAAGCAGAGTACATGGAGAATTTTTCTGGTTAGATGCAATCCATAAGACCACCAAGGAAGCTATGAAAGCTATCACAGGGTTACTGACCATGGGTAAGAGACCAGATAAAACCAAGAAGGTTCCCAATGACCTAGTTATAAAACTAACTGGTGCAACATTCGACAAGAGGTCTCTAATGGTTAATGATGTCAAAGATATCAATGTGAGATTCATCAATATGATATTAGGTTATAAAGCCACTCATGCTAATAGACTTAATTCAGTTTCAAGTTTATGCATTAAGAGTGCTTATGATATGGTAACAGACAATGCAAAAATTGACATATGTGAATGGTTAAAGGATGAACTAATTGACAACCTTGGAAAGATCAAGAAGGACAAGAAAGGAAATTTTAGATTTGGAAATCTGTTAGTATGCCTAATGCTACACATAACAAAACAGGTTCCCAGTATAGGTTATAAAGAACTTGGATATGACATACCGGTAAGAAAACAATTGACTGAACTATTTAATAACATGGGTGAGAACAAGGAAAACAATATTGATGACTTCTTTCAAGCATTAAAGACCAAAATGAAGAAAAGAGTAAGGTTATCTTAGAAAATAGTAGACAAATACAAAGATGATATATGCTTTGTTATTAAGAAAGATGAAATATGGATGGAAGCGGTCATCCCAAGGACAATCTGGGTAACCGAGATGGGCTATGAAACAGATGATCACATAGTTGAAACATATGCTAAAGCACTTCTAGAAGCTCCCAATGAACCTAAGGAAGAAGTATTTGGTAGTGTTGAGACTATAGAAAGCCAAATACAATCAAAGAAAAGAGTAAAGAAGGTTGAGGCATTTGTAAGGAAAGGGTCCAGACAAGCAAAAGCCATTAAGGAAGATGTATTGAAAAAAACTGGCATAACAGAGGATGAGTTGGCAGCTCCACAACCTGAAACTCATCTATCACCGATAGGTGCCTCTTCGGAAGGTGAAATGATAGCAACTTTTAAAAGAGTTGTAAGAAAAAGAGATCCCTCACCGGAAACCACACCTTCACCTAGAAGAACAAGGCAAAAGCAACAAGCAGTGAGATCTCCGGTTAGAAAGGCCACACCAAAGAAGAAACTAACACCTAAGAAGAAGAAAATGACAAAAAAAGACTTGGCCCCTCTTGATGTAATACTAAATGAAATCACAGAGGAAGGAAAATTGAAGAACATAAAGAAAATTTATGACACTCTAACAACTGATGAGAAAGAGAAAGTTGAGAACAAGAAAAACAAGAAGAGTACAAGAACCCTAAACCTATAAAGGTATATCAGAAAGATAGAGACAAGGGGAAAGGTAAAGTTGGTTGACCACCAAGCATCAAAGTTAAAGACAACCTACCCCCACCAGTGAAAATAACAACTACAAAAGAACAACCGGCAACAAAAAGTATGGATGTAGAGGATAACAATCCTAATTCTGAAGTCCTATATACTATGAATGTTGATACTCAGAAGATCAACATAATAGTAGACAAAGATACAACTAATAAGTCAGATATGGCTAATGAGCCTCCAGTAGCAGGGGAAACAGAGAAACCGGTAGAAGATATAGAGAAAAAGGTAGAGACTGAGTCACAAACAGAGACAACACAACATATAGAGAAACCAATAGAGCTAAAGGCTCTAGAACAACATCAACCGGAAAAGGTACATAAGGAAACAGTGCCACCAGCAACCAGAGAAGTAGGAAAACCAGTGCTTAAAGAAATGCAGACACAAACTGACCTACCAGAGGTCAATACAAGCTTGGTAACTTCCACTGGCACTGAGATTGTTGGATCATCATCAGCAAACAAATCAACAAATGTGACTGAGGTATTACTTGATTCTATCAAGAAAATAACTGACTGCAGCTCACAGGCTTACAAAGCAATTGATGATTCTATACCAATTTTGAAGGTAATAGCTCCCAACTGTAATATAGATAATAAAGATTCTTTAGGACAATTGGATACATTGTGTAAATATATCTCAGAAAACATTGAGAAAATACAGGAAGAATCAATGAAGGATAAGGTAGAAGTTTAAAAAAAGAAATTCTTTTATGAGGAAATAAAGAAGTGTAATAGAGATTTTGTCACACTTCTACCGGAACTATGTAATTTATTGAAAGAATACAAAAATCTGTATAAAGATACATGTAAAACAAACTTTTTGACTGTAGATATTGACAAGAAAATAAGCAAGGCACAGGATGAGATAAATAAACTTGCAAACAGCTTTGTCAACTCACCTGATACACTATCAGTTTTTGAAGAGAAGATAACAAATTTTGAGGAAGAACTACTCAAATTGGATAGAGAGAAAGAAAGAATAATAAACAAGGCATAACATTTGAGATCTAAACTAAGTCCAAGATTGGACTATCTAGCATCTCTATGGAAGGAAATTTCTGAGGCACTAATATAGGGAAGCAAAACACTGGCAGAGCATTTGCAGCATCTCACCGGTACAGTGAAGAGAACTGAGACAGGAATAAAAGATAGTCAGAAGTTTATGGATAGTATAAACTTGATTTTGGGAGATCTTTTTCAAATTATAACCACCCAGCTACAAGGTTGAGTTTATGGATAACTGAACCTACAAACTCTACTGACATCTTGACAACCTTTGTCATTGATGCCAAAGGGGGAGTAGGATTAGGATGAGAAAGTTCAAAACATAGGAATCATATGCTCAGGGGGAGCTCTCACATTTTTGGTAACATTTTTTGACTGCACACTTTTGAACACTTTTTTGAAATTTCTCATGAGTGTTGCCATCAATGCCAAAGGGGGAGATTGTTGGCATATGCACACTCCAATGAGACATTGTATGTGATTGAAGGTTTTGTCATTGATGTCAACCTTGCAATCCTATGGCACCGGCAAGACATTATACCGGCAAAGCATTACACCAACAAGATAGTGCACCGGCATCAGCAGATCACACTCTACACCGGCACCGGCACAGAAGAAAGAAAGTATACTGACACTGAGGCCGACAAGATTTTTGTTATACAATATTTTGTTTTTTATTGTAAGCCAACTTGGCAAATTGTAAAATGACTCTTATATATAAAGGAGATCATTGTAGACATTTGTAATAATGATGTAGGAGTATAAAAGAAAATATTAGGCAGACCTAATGTGCGAAATATAGGTCAAGGGGTATATGTAAAGAACAGAGTAGGAACCGGTACTGAATCTAGCATTGAAGATGCTATTGTAAAGCAGTACAAGTTATTGGATTAGTAGAATCCTTATTTGTAAGTCAGTGTGACTTCCCATTGAGCAGTGAGCTCTAGGCAGTTGGCCTTCCTGCATGTGCAGGCCCCTATTGCAAGTAATATTCTCTTATTGGCCAGTGAGTGAATATTGTGGGTCACAAATCCCATCGAGGTTTTTCCCACATCAGTTTTCCTCATTAACATCTTGTGTTATGGTGTACTTTTCATATGGATATTCTTGATTCTATTTATTGCATTATTTCTTGCATACCGGTACACTGTTATATTATGTTCTGCATGTTTTAACTTAAGAAATTCTTATTACCGGTTAGATACTGATTCACTCCCCCTTTCAGTATCTGTGGGACCCCTAACACAAGGAGGGTCCAAGACCAGCCTACAATAGTGACAAACCAAATTTTTGGGCTAAGAACAAAAACATTGTTAGCAATAGTGTTGTGGATGCACGAATTGTCAAAATCGCCCAACTCATAGTCAAAATTACAGGGGTTGCAAATAATCGCAACAACCCCACTACCTATTAAGGTAATCCTCAAACCAATCCAGGAAATCAGCCTTCAAACACACAACTAGAGGAACCTACAAACAAGTACCCGACCTACAAAACCAATTGCACCTACACACCCTTGGGAGAATCTCTTGAAAAGATTTTATGCTAGCTCATCTCTTCTGATCTTATCACATTACATAAAATATCAAACTATGAACCGCAAGTCAAACCTTCCTAGTGGAGAGATAATGAGTATTACAAATTTCATAAAGGAAGAGGGCACAAAACAAACAACTGTCATCGATTAAAGGATATCGTTCAAGGCCTCATTGATCAAGGTGACATAGAAGTGGATAGTCACAATGCAAAAACTTCCAATACTAATCATACCATGTTTAAAAACCCACTCCCATCATATGAGAAAGGAGGTCCCTCCCATCATGGTAAGAATCAAGATAACACGACAAATTATACACGTGCAACCTATACCTATACTATCAATAATATTTATGATGTCAATGAACAAGTTGCTACCATTACCATCAAAGGCAAAGATCTTGCATGCAATTTTGTTACCCACTGTAGCAAGCTTGTCTTACTAGGTGCACCATCAAGAGCGACATATGTTCCCAAACATTATAACCTTGTGGACCAATTAGATAAGATGACATCACTTATCTCCATACTAGAGCTTTTGTGCATATCACCCTCATATAAAACCATCTTAGATCAAGCTCTCCAAGAAGCGTCAGTTCCACCCGACCTTAATATAGATCAATTTCAAGCCATGGTTGGTAGTCTCAAATCATCACCATGTCTCACTTTTGAAGAGAATGAGGATTCATCCTTTCAACAACTGCATAACGCCCCTCTCCACATTGATGGATTCATACATAAACACATAATCAAGTGAGTCTTGATTGACAATGGAGTTGGCCTTAACATTTTCACATTATAGTTAATCACAACATTGGGATATGCAGAAGATGCAGTAGATGCCAGAAAGTGGATCACCATCAAGGCCTATGATGATGCAGAACGCTCCTGTAAATGGTGTGTCACTCTACTAGTCAGGGTAGGACCCATGGTGAAGAATGTGGTTTGTCGATTCCTAGACCTCCCTCTTCCATACAATCTCCTATTAGGTAGACCATGGATTCACATCATGCAAGCAGTACCATCTACTTACCATCAATGAATTTCCCTATAATAGACTAGAGATTACTATCCTTGGTGATGCCAACCCATTCACTTTTGCACCAATATAAGGCATCAACTTGATATCACAGTCCCTAGCAATAGAGAAGCCATTGCCTCATCTTCTTACATTCACCCAGGAAACCTTACCAGTCCACCGATCCCTACACCCAAAAAAGAAAAGTACAAGATGAAGGCCCAAGAGAGTATAATATTAGTCATCTTTTCTATGCTGGCCAACTACCCCTATCACCTAGGACTTATGGAAAATTACAATAGTCAGTCAAACCACTTGTTGTAGCCCATACTACTACACTTGATGGCTTCATCCCAGGAACAAGAAACTATTGATGAAGATTAGGCGGGATGGATCTACAAAAACCCTTCTGGCACAGCTAAACAATAGGTCAAGATCTCGACAGAGAGGTATGGTAAAGGTTTTACCCTAATGCAAAAGATGGGCTATGATGGCCATAGTGCATTGGGATTCCACAAGAAATGTGTACAAGAGCCATTGCAACCATTGTTACAACCATGTGATACAACTGGACTTGGATTCAACCTTGGTTTAGGCAACTCTTCCAAGCTCAGGATTCCAAGCAAACATAAGAGGACCACTTCTAAGATCACCTCTTCTAGAAGAAGGACAATTTCTATTGCAAATCAACCTACCAGGTCTAAATTTTCAAGTTATGAAAACACTACTCAATTTACAACAAGTAAGCAAAAGAGTTATGTTGCCTGCCAAACTATCACTCCTGGGAGAAAACTCTTGTCTACTTCAGACACCCAAGCAACATCAACAAACTCGTCAGATAAAACCCCTGAAAAACTATTAACAAACCTTTCACATCAACATGCATCCCTATAACACATAGTGACAGAGTTATACCGAGTGATTCCAAGATGGATTCACATGAATACGAGCGGGATTCTTCATTTTCACAATCAACTGATGGGGACACTTTTGAGGTTAAGAAAGCTGAAGGGGATGAATTTATTAAAACCTTTTGGAACTAGTTGATGAGGATACTTCAACAACAGATAGGTCACCTCCCGAGCCTGATTACGAAGAGGATAGTACTGACGATGACCTTGGTTCCTCCATACTTACCATAACCAACACATCCTATGAACTTAACCTGATCAATGAAGCAATGCCAATTATTCACCTCAAACTCAATAAGTGAAACCAGCAAGATCCTCCACACCTTGACACCTTCCAAAATGATGACACGATCATAGACTTTCTTTAATTACAGGATGACATACCAAGCGGGGATCACAAATTTGGGTATTCTATTGAACTTAACAACGCAACTTACTTTGGAGAGAATGCCAAACCTTTTAGTTGCAAAAATATTACAATCAAAAGAGGATCCTCAAGTGAAAACCACACTGTGGCACTTGTGGAAACAAAAAGAGTAAAAAAAAAGGATGTATCCGATGGTGAAAACCTCTCTGAGGTGCCTAAGGATGGAAGGTTTGACATTAAGATCGTCTATTCTCATAGAAGAAACAAAGGAAGTCAATCTGGGGGCACTAGAAAATCCATGCATACTACATCTAGCAAAATCACTAACTCCAATAGAAGATCTCGATTTAATAGAGTTCTTTCACAAGAAATAAATCAATTTTGTGTGGTCTTATGCAGACATGCCAGGCCTTGATCCAGAACTAGTAATGCATCACTTAACAATAGCAGAAGGAGACAAACCAGAAAAACAAAAGCTTAGAAAGATGCATCCTCCGATCACACTATTCATAAACACTGAACTCAAAAAGCTATTAGATGTGGGTTTCATAAGACCCATTGACTATGAAGAATGGATCTCCAACCTAGTACCACTGGCAAAACCAACTGGGGGCATCTGTATCTGTATAGATTTTAGCGATCTAAACAAAGCATGTCCTACAGACAAATTCCCTCTTCCAAACATTGATATGATCATGGACCTCACAACAGGACATGCAATGCTATCACTCATGGATGGCTTTTCACGATACAACTAGATAAAGATTACTCCAGATGATCAACACACACAAAACAACTTTTACATGCCCATGGGATACATACTGTTGGAATGTAATGCCTATTGGGACTCATTAATTTTGAGTCAAGTTTAGAGGCCCATTTCAAAAAATTTCTCTGCATTCCCAAATAAGTCAGTTTGAATGGCCTAGTCAGAGAGAGGGTAAAATGGAGTCAGTTGATTTTCAGAGGGTAAGGCTCAAGAAACGAGTCCTACACCTTTCATTTGGCCTATGTAGTGATGTGAAACTTTCAAAATTCTATTTGGATAAGTGTATCAGGTACCCATTTCGAGGGGTGAGCTAAAAGTGCATTTTAGGCACAAATGCAGATTTTATTGAGTAGCCTACTTTGGGTGTTTATATCTTTTGCCCTGTTAATCGTCATGAAGAATTTCAAATTGGATACAATTCTACGCATAAATGTAAGTTATCTTAAAAAATTTCAAGTCTCTAGCAATCCATTTGCTTAGTTTTCAAAGATTGATTTGTTTGCAATTTGTATGTTTTGACAAGTCCCTGTTTCAGCTGCTAGTCGGAGATCTATTTTGCATAAGTGTAAAAGTTGCCTCAGTGAGTGTTATGTTAGAATGTTTGTTCTGGGCTATTGTTGGTATAAATGACAAGCTAAGTTTCCATTTTCAAGCTTCTACCAATTCGTTTGATCGGTTTTCAAAAGGGTTCCTTGAGCCATCTGTTTCAGTTATCCGTACTTTCAGCGCTATATCAGTTAAAGTAGCCGTTTTCATGAGCGCACCATTTACACTCAGTCAGACTTTTGGTTGAACTGAGAATTCTAAGTTTTGATATGTACTTCAAGGTACCTATGTATTAGATTTGAGGGTCTATGGAGATCGTTTGATATTTTTAAGAAAGGCATCATGTGTTGCCTGAACATTGACTTCATCAGGTCTGCAGTGTCGACAAAGCCAGTCGGTCATTTTCAACAATTAATATCTTTTTGTTCGGGATTCATCTTGAGAAACTGTTTAGTAGAGTTCATTCTTGTATACTAGAGTACACGTATGTCAGATGGCGAGGTCCAGAAAGGTGTTTTGACTAGTTTGAAACTTACGTCTTCGCGATTAAATGCGAAAATGTGGTGCAAGTGCCTGAAAGTTGCAAAACTCAGTCCGATGATCCGAAAATGGTGTTGATCGATTCCAGAGGTATGTTTAAGGTTCGTAAAGCATTTCAGAGGTCAGTTGCTTGAAAATGAAATTTTTTTAGTCGGACCCACTTTGGGGCTCGACCTGACTTGCCACTTCATGCATCTTTTCAAGCAAAGTTTAAATTGTTATTTTTGCAATCATATTTTTATATGATTTAACTATCAAGGAATGGTATTTGTATCATTGAAAAGTATAGATTTGTGGAGTTTGGTAAGTTTTAAAACTTCAAACAAGTGAATGTTGGCAAGTTCAGAACCAGCATCTTCCCCCTATGTGGCAGTTGAACAGGAAGCTTAAAATCTTTCTAGCAAAATGAAATGGCAGTCTTATGTGCAGTGTTTGAATTGCAAATTAAAACCTTCAGCAATTTAAAATTTTCAGCAAATGAAGATTTAATGTTAAATACCAGCCATTTTCCCTCCTCCCTCCACATGGTTGAAAGGCAAATAGAAAAACTTTTAAGCAAATGCACATTGGCAGGCCCAGAGCTATCATCTCCCTTGTTGCACATGAGTTGTTTTATGAAGTGCATATTGTAAATAAGAAATGTATGGCTGGGAAAGATTTGGTAAACCTTAATCTTAGTGAAATGACAGTTGCAGACCAACACTCCCCCTCACGTGATGGTTGTTAAAAGACTGAGGCAAAAAACTCCAAGGTGAAATGCAATTAGCATATACACCAAGTTAACTCCATGACTCTTCCAGTCACTCCTCCCCCCATGTGTTGCATCAATCAGAAAACTTTAACTTTCAACCATAGCAATTTCCTTCCCCTCTGCGTGGTATGTTGAGAAAGGTAGCAAGTGATCAAAGCAATTGAATGCCCAGTCATCCCCTGCGTGGAATTTGGAGGGCAGCGATAAAACATTAAGCAAATGTAAGCAGCAGGAGTAACCCTCCTCTATGTGGTTTTTTTTTAACACCAGAAACTCTCAAGCAATGCAAAGGGCATTCTTTAAACCTCACCCAATTTCCTCCTCTCTATTTTGGTGTGGATCTTCTACAAGTATGGAGAAGGCAATGAACTTCAACAGCAAAAAGAAAATACCAATTTGGCAGACCCTGCGTGGTATGGTGTTAAAATGCATAAAAATTTTCAAACAAGTTCCAATCCCCCTCCACATGATGGCTGAAATGATTGTCAAAATCATAGCAAATACAAATGGTGTAAGGAGTTTGAAAGAGGCGATGGGTATTAGAGCAAACATTAAGAGCTTCCAAGCAATGAAAATGATAGAAAATGCCATTAAAACTCAGGAAAAGCTCACAAAAGTAGTCCCAGGCATAGAGCAATTATCCCACATTAGCTGGGCGAGAGCATATTTGAGTATTTAAAAGTAAAGCGTCATACTAGCTACCATAGTGTCAAAGCCTTGGAGGCTTTTGACGGATGGTGCCGGTTGGGCGACCAAGTGGACTCCACGCATGTGGGTGCGCTTCCTGAGGTGACCAAGGAGGCTAACAAGTGGCAACAAGTGAACCCCACGCATGCATGGATCCTGATGCAGGTGAATTTTGCAAAGGAAGAGCGGATTAACAAGTGAGAAGGTTGTCAAAGATCTACGGTGTGCGTGGATTCGCGAAGGGAAGTTGCTCGAAGAATAACCATCACGAAAAGCACATGCTCAAATGGCGAAGGTTAAAGACCCTGCAGGTTTAAGATGATCCGACGGCCGGCGTGACTTCGTGACCCGAAGATGCAAGCCCATTAGCCATTGTGAAATGACGAAAGGGAGGTGGTAGGTCTAGGTGGAAGTCTAACTCTTGCATCTCAATGAATGGCACTGAGGTGGCGATGATGTGTCGCCAAGTGGCAGACAAGTGGCAAACAAGTGGTAGACAAGTGGTGTACACATGGCGGTGATGAGTTGTCATCCTAAATGGCGTCCAGTGGATCCCATCAATGAATCGCAGGTCACCATGTGGTAGGACATCAGGAGTTAAAATGGGTGAAAAATCAAAGTTAATTATATAGTGTAAACATTATAAATTATTGGAAAATTTTAAATTACAGAGGCATATTCAGAATTAATTCACCTAAAGGTCCATGTTTGTGCAAAATAGAAAGTATCATATATCACTGGAAAGCTCTCGAAATGAGGAATGCAGTTATGGAGTTAGTTTCAACAAAAGTGAGATTTTTCAAGAGAATTTTCCATGGGAAAGAAGAAGAAAATGAATTCAGTTGGAAAAAGAGACACTTGGCAATTTCGGTTGCAGACCTAATCTTTTCCCCTCTCCTTCTTATTCCAATTTTCTTCTCATTGTAAGGGTTTGAGAATTTTGGAGGAAGGGCTCCATTTTTCATGGCTTCCATTTTCTGAATATCTTAACCCAAATTTGTAGAATTCTATGGATCTTTTCAGGGTATAGAGATTACATTGCAGGATAGTAGATGGTTTTCTAGTTGCAGACCTTACTTGTGTCAGGCATTGTCTTATTTTAGGGTTCTTGCATCACATTAACATTTCTTCTATGTTATGCACTTGGTCTTTATCATTTGCAAGCATTGAGTCCTTCTTCTGCATTCCTCATTTTTCTCGCTTTCGAATAAGGTTTTGTCGATAGCAATCTTCAGTCATGATTTTGGTCGATCTTATCCTGTCGCATCATGGTGCGTGCTCATTTATCATCATTTTGGACATCATTAATCCTAATCGATGATAGAATTAGGGTTTTGTCCTTTTTTCAATCTTTCAATCATCTTTAGCTTGTTAGTAATCATTTGCGATTATCAACTTGTCAATCTCGTCATTTGGTGATCGATTCGTCATTGATCCTTGTCCTTGTCAGCCTTGTCATTTTATGATCGATTCATCATCGATCCTTGTCCTTTTCAATCCTGTCAATTTGGATTAATTAGTCATTGTTCCTCATCAATTGGCACTTATCAATTTGATCTCCTTGTCAATCTTGGTCAATTTGTCAATTATTTTTGTCAACCAATCTCAATCATTTATCAACATTGATCGTTTGTTAATCAGAATCATGATCGTACTTACATTAATTTCTTGTTGTCTTGACCTAATTCCTTGTCCTCTTGTTTCTAGGGTTTTATGATTTGTTCATTTAATCCTTTTCTTCTTCTTTGTGGGTTAAATAAATCTATTTATTTAGTCCTAGGTCTCTTTCATGAATTAATTAATGGATGAAAACCTATTAATTAATTCACCTAATTTCTATTTCATCTTTTTCCTCAATTTTCTAATTTGCTAATTTCTCCTAATTCCTAATTTCTATTTCAATCTTGTCATAATTTGTCATACATCTTGCATAGCAACTTGCCATAATTTGTGCATAATTTGTCATACACCTTGCATAGAAATTGTCATACATTTGTCATAATTTTTCCATTCTTGATTTGAATTTCCTTTCAAATCTCTTCATGCTAATCTTGTCCTCTCTCCAATTTGTCTATAAATTGGATGATTTTCTTCAATGAAGGAATCGATCAATCACATTTTCGAGTAACCTTATGCTATGAATTTCATCTCTCAACAACTTGCTTTCCACTTGCATTTTGCACTTGCAGGTGAGATCCACATCAAATTTGAAGGTGAAAGAAGAACAATGGAGCCACATGAAGGAGATATCTGCATTGGTTTGCTTTGATTTAATTTGATTTGAATATCTTGTCTTTATGTCTTGATTGATTGGATTGGGATTGCTTTCATAGCAGCTTTAGGTTTTGTGGTTGTCCTAATTGCTATTGTTTTGATGATTATTCAATTTCCTGATCTACATTTTGGTGAACCCGACGTGAACTAACCCGTTAACCATGTTTTGAGTGCTTTTGAGCTGTTTGTAGGTGAAAAACTCAAGAAACAGGGTGACTCAGAGCTTTCTGGACACTTCTGCGCCTATGTTGAGGCATTCTCCGCCTGTGTTGAGGCATTCTGCGCCTGTGTTGATGGGTTTCGCGCCTATGTTGAGGCATTCTGCGCCTGTGCAAGGCCAGAAATAGAGGTGAAATCAGTTGTTTTCACTTGCAAATTTGTTTGTTTTCATTATGTTTCTTGCATTCTGGTTTTTCTTTGGTACTAATTCTTTGTGTAGCATTTTGGCGTTACGTGTGACGAAGACTAAAAATGCAACTACTAACGAATCTTATGTAGGATGCGGTCAAAGACTCTCATTAAAACATCTTTCTTGCAATTTTTAAAGTAGTTGCACATTTCATTTCTTAAAGGTTAATGAACACCATGCATGCTTTGTCTATTTTTAATTTGATTGCATGTTTTAACCCTTAGAACTGGGCCTGCCTCCCAATTTTCCTGGCACTTCGCACAGGCATTGGTGAGAGGGAATGACCCAAAGTGGTGATGGGCTAAAGCCAAGCTCTTCTAAACCACTCTAAATAACTATGGATGCAACGAAATTTGTAGACAACGGGTACTGGAATGGTATTGCGATGATTTATTCATTGGATCAATACCCACCCAAATGGATGCCCTTATTAGAATCTCTAGTTTTTAGATGCCAAAATCCTTCTATCTGTTGGCTCAGGCGTTGTGATACGTGCATGCCAAAGACACTGAGCTCATGTACTCCTCATTTAGAGATAGCAAGTTCTTGGGAAGTGATGCCCCTTGAACTCGAAGCTTGGTATGCCCAAGAAGTGAGTGCACTATAAGGGGGAGCCAGTGCTACCAAGCGTCTAGCTATCCGGCTGAGTGTTGTATTTTATGGTTAGAGGATTCAATAGATATTGCCCTTGCTAGCCATAGGATTTGTTGTGAATGTTCTTGATGGTCTTGAGTCAAAGTCAAACAAACATTTTATCTTCTGTGATTGTCAAAAGTTAAATAAAAAACAAACTTTCAAAAGTGCTCATAATCAACTTGGGTTTTCAAAATCAACAACCTTCAATTCAAAACAAAATCCAAACAAAAGTCCAAATTTGTCCAAGTATTCATCCAATATTTGAACATGGCTTGTCAAAACATTGAATATCTTTGTTTCAAAATTCATGTCACTTTAGGCTAGGTTTTGCATAGTCCAACTTAGGTCCTAGGGCATATTGTCATCTCCCTTCATTTTAGTCCTTTTCATTGCAAGCGTCCTCATTTTGCACTTAGGTTCCAAATCATTTCCCTAAGTTTGCATTTCATTGTCATATCTAAGCTAGATTTCCATTTAGGTGACATTTGTGCATTATCCTTGTCATGCTAAAATTAGGTTTTTCTAGGTTGCATTTTGCATATTCCAAGTCATTGGTCTTCGCATATCCTTATCATTGTATTGTTATCTTGTCCTGGCTTCATCTTGTCATATCATATCCTTAGATCATTTTCATGTCATATCCTACGTCATTGTCATAATCATTGCCTTCTTGCATTTAGTCTCAAAAATTTGGTTTGTCAAACTTGAAAAATCAAAACTTTGGATGATACCCTAAGTTGTTGCTAGGGAGTCTTGACCTTGTCTAAAATTTGTCCTTTCATTAATATCATTTTTGTCAAACCTAGCTTAGTATCCAAGCATATAGGTGAGACATTGTCAATTTGTCCTATTGTCATTTGGTCCTTTGTCCTTTAAGGTCTTGGCTTCATTATAACTTCCCAAGGTTGAGTCTTTAGGTTTGCATTCCAAAAAGTTTGTCCAAATCTTGAAAAACAACAAAAACATAGGTTGCATTCTTGCCATAGATTGCATTTTCATCTATTTAGGTTGCATTTAGTTGCATATCATACATCATCCTTTTAAAATCAAAAAAATCCCAAAGATATTGCATTTGCATAGTGACATGCCTGTTGAAACAAGGTCAAAATCTAAGAAGATGGGCGAACCAACATATCAACCCATTGACAACGTATCAAACTCACAATTTCAACCTAGTCAAACATTACAAATTGAAGGTTCGTCAACCACATCATTACCACAATATGGAATGGTTCAACTTGGACCACCTCCATTATATGAGCCAGTGTTTGTACCCATGAAACCGGGATATGGGAGTGTTCCACCAACACCAAAGGAAAATGTACCTTTTGACTGGAATCAACTGAACCTGCAACATGAAATTCAAACTCAAACATTACATGAGGAACAAACTCTTTCACAACTATATCCAACCCAACAACAAGGCAATATTGGTCAAACTTTTTATGATGAAATAAGTCTCCAAATACAAAAAATAGAGGAGAAACTAGCTCGAGAAACAAAGATCATTGAACAAAAGGTGAAAAACAGTGAGAAGATTAGATCCCAAATGTCCAAAACATTTAAAAAATTTCAAGGTCCAAACCCAAACTTTGAGCCAATTGATGTAAGATCTCTTATTGAATAATCAAACATACCAGCTCTCCTCTCACAAATAGAGACAATGAAACAATTTCAAGAAAAGAGACAACAACATTATGTGCCTCCACAACAAGAACAAGAAGGTGTTTACTATCAATCACATTTTCAACCATCACAACCAATTGTTCAACAGTTCCAATATTTCCAACAGACACAACCAATGGTCCAACATATACAACCAACACAACCAATGGTCCAATTTCAACAATATGTCCAACCAACTATTAATTATCGACAACAAACTCGGTATCAACAACTACAATCACAAATTCAAAAACAAAACTTGCAACATGCACCAAGCCAAATTTTGAACATGTCAAACCAATTGGATCAACATCTAGTTCGAAATCAAAACATGACATCAGACCAGAACCAACTCTTTTCCAAACAAGTTCAAATTCCAGATACAACTATGTCAAAACCTCGAAAGAAAGGTGGCCTTATTGCAAGGATCTTAAGGAAATTACCAAGTGAGTTCTTTGAGGAAGATCAAGATAATACACTTATGTCTAGCAATGCCTCATTCCCCCATAAACAAATTGACTCTCCAGTGGCATCTATTCGTACACCTTTAGAAGTTTCACAAGAACCTTCCATATTGTCCTCATCAAACAATACACCCAAGGATGAAATTATCCAAGGGCTATCCATAATTGATTGCCAAGATAATCCAATTCATGATGCACATCCTTGTCATGTTTCAGAAATACAAGACCCAATGCCACCATGCACTTTATTGCCATTACCTATTTTAGAGGACCCCATTCGAAGTCCCTCTTCCTCATGTTCAAGAATTGATTCCTTGCCAGAATCCATCACAAATGTTCAAAGTGCATTTCATTCATGCCAAAGCATTAATCCCTTGCCAAAATCCCCCATGCATATCCAAAGTCCAACCCCATGTCAAGAGGATAATTTAGAGCATGAAGAAACGTGTCTTGAAATAGATGAAGATCAAGATCTTGAAACCTTAT
Organism: Cryptomeria japonica; assembly: GCF_030272615.1. NCBI lineage: Eukaryota > Viridiplantae > Streptophyta > Pinopsida > Cupressales > Cupressaceae > Cryptomeria > Cryptomeria japonica. Next base: position 77,894,397 of record NC_081405.1, read on the forward strand.
CAACCCATCCAATTGTTGACCAAGATCCCATTTCCCCAGACACTCGCAATGATTCACTTATTCCTGTCAATTCTATCCAAGAACACAATGTCCTTTCAAATCCCATTGACATTCCACTTCCTAAGAAAGATCAAGATATCCCTTCCATCCTTTCCGATGATCCCATTAAAAGTCAAGAGCAAAGCAACTTTAAAGAGGATACCAATGATCTTCCTCCTTGTCAAGATCAAAGCATCCTTCCAAATTCATTTCCAACACAAGACCCTATCATTCCTTCAGATCCTCCACAAGATCCACTTGTTCCTCCATCTCCTTGTCTTAATGCTCCATATACACTCCAAGATCTCATTTCTTTTAATGATCCCATTATTTCTCCCATTCCATCTCTTGAAGAGCCTGTCATTCAACCATGTCCACTACACAATCCTAGTCCCCCTCATGATCCTAATCCCCCTCATGATTCTAACATGTCAGTGCAAGATATTCATGAACCCTTGACATACATAATGGGTTCTTCCACTTTGGTGCAATCTGATCCACTTCAAGATCTCATTATTTCTCTCATATCATATCCACCTGTATTCAAGTCATCAGTCTAGAAATCCACATGTATTCAAGGATCAACATGTCCAATATAATCAACATGTCAAAACAAAGAAAAATTTGATCTATAAAGAATAGGAAAAATCCAAAAGGTCACAAAGGCCCATTGCTCAAAAACAAAAGTTAAAATCTATATGGGTTTCTAAATCCCTTGTGTTGGCAATGCACTCCAAGGAACCATAAAAGCATGAAAAATCAAAAACCATGTGGATCCCTAAGCGGCTCCTTGAAGCACAAAAGCCTAAAGAAACATCCAACTTGGCATCCAAAATTGATATTCCTCCATCCAACCCTCTCAAATTTTTTCCTCCATCACCTTATTCATCCATTTTGGGCCCTTATGTCCCAAAATCCCAAGCTATTCCTCCATCCAAATCTCACAATCTGAGATCCATTTTTCCTCCATTAGTCCATCACCCCTCAAGGTGTGTGCCAATGCTGATCTTGCCTTCATTTCCATCCAGTGAAGCCCAATTCTTCCAATACCCTATCCATTATCCAATGCATATTTTCCATCCTTTGATCCCTTTGATCCCATCCTTTGCATAAATCCTTGCCTTAATTTCATCTCTTTTTCCATGTCCTTATCCTACCAACATCTTTGAGCATACTTTTAAAGGTCATGGTCCATTTTTTTCAAGGCTACTATCCAAACAAAAAGATGTTTGAGTCCTTCTTCCATCCCCTATCATGTGTCCATTTTCGACTAAAATGTCAAAATACAAAAAAATCAAAAAGTGAGAAAAAAAGAAAAAGAATAAAAAAGTAAAGCAAAAATAATTCGTCCACTGGTGAAAACCTGGCAAACAGACACCCTGGGCAAGTACCGTGATGAAAACCTGGCAAACAGGCATCATGCGTAATCTATGAACTTCTTGCATACCATACTTGGGGACAGGTTTTATCCTATCATATGCTTTTGTCCTTCATTGTTCCATTATCCTATCGAACCCCTGTCATTACCCTCCATTATCCTATTGTCCCTCATATCCAGTTTCCCTTTCCACCTTTGATCTTGACAAGGCTGAGGATCGTCATGAGCATCATGCATCTTGTTTGCAGCTTTTAGTCTATCATAGCTTTTGGTCTTTATCCATTTGCTTATTATAACCTTTCATCCATATTCCCTAGCTTATTGCAACTTTCTGCCACTATCCCTTAGCCTACCCCAACCTTCAGTCCATGTCCCTTATCCATTTTTGATCTTGCTTATCTTGTCCATATCCTGTCATCGTCCATACTCTCTTCATGTCCCTTGATCTTGATCTGACATAAGGAAATGAAATGCAAAACATGTTTTTCAAAAACCTCTTGACATATCCCTCATGCCATGTCACTGCTTTACATTGTCATATCCAGTCGCTTGTCCCATTGTCTCTATAATAAAAAGCCTTTGTCTTCCCTCTATCCACCAACATTTCAGAAAGCCTATTTATTCACCTATCATATTCCTTGCCTTGCTAGACACTGGGGGCAAAATCCTTGTGCATATGTTTTGGTCCTGGTCACTGTATATGTCTTTCAAATTTTCATTGGGTGTGCGCCCCTTGTAATGATCAATTACTGGAGTTATTGTTGTGTGCAGACTGGAGCTTTCATATCATATAATGTCCTGAAAAAATCCCTAAAAATCATATAATATCCTAAAAAAATCCCTAAAAATCAAATAATGTCCTGAAAAAATCCCTAAAAATCAAATAATGTCCTGAAAAAATCCCTAAAATTCAAATAATGTCCTGAAAAAATCCCTAAAAAGTCAAATAAAGTCCTGAAAAACGAACAAAAAATTGTAAAAAACTCGAAATTCCTACAAAGTGAAAAAAATCAAAATCCAAAAACAATTTCTTTGGCATTTTGCATTTTGTCAATAAATGGTCCCCTGGTGCATAGACAGATCGCTAAGCATACATCCAACAACAATCAATCAAACATCATGCTTTAATGAAATCACGCATTAATAGATAAACTATTCAACCAAGCAAGTATTCAACCTAATCATAGTTGTCACATCAATCCAAATAGCATCAACATTACCATTGGTCCTTGTCAACATTACCATGGGTCTTATACAGGGTGTGGTATTCTCGAAACCAGACTGTGTCCTATCTTCGACAGGGTACCGCATTCCCTGAAACCAGACAGCATGATCATTCTTGTTTTCCACTTTTGACAATGACGATCAGACTGTTTGTTTGACTTGGTTGAATTTGTGCGTATTATCTTTTTACTGATTTATCTTTGGCTTCAATCATGTTCCTATGTTGCTCGATGATGTCACTGAGTGATTTAGAGTGACCAGGATGGTTCATGATCCCTTTCTTTTTTTTGGTTGTGTTTGTTGTTTGTGGAATGTTTGTCATAAACTGGGGCAACTATATCACTGGGTGTCTGTGATAAGTACGTTCTCTTTGTGAGCGTTGCACATACCTCGACCCTTGATGTATGCACCCTAGGATGCTTCACTAATTCCTTGTGTACGATGTGTCTATCTTTTGCAAAAGGGGTTGTGTTCCAGCTCTGGTCTTCAATGCCATGATGCTCTACATCTGCTTTGCTACAATAAATAAAGGTTCTCACCTACTTATGTGCATTTATGAAAGCAAGTTTTCCTTCATCTCTAACTATCCTTTGTCTAATTTCTTCTTACTAACATTTCTTCCATTAGTCTTGGCAGTTTGTTTAGTCTAGTTCAGTCATAAGTGCACAATTGTGCTTGTGCACACTGTCTTGCGCTTGTGCAGCATCAAGCTGTGCCTGTGTACCTTACACAGGCGCAGATCTGCATTTTTCCCTCCCCTGTGGGCCCCGCAATGTCTCGCAATCAAGCAAAATTCATGAAATTGAACATATGGGTTTTTGAGATACATACCGCTGCTCCCACGTCGTCCGGTCATCTGTAGATGTGTACATGTTCCCCAAGGTGATCTGCCATTGGAATGTTCGCCATCTCTCTGCAAGGGTCCTTTTTCTCGAGCAACAACTCTTCCACTTTGGCCAGTGCAAATGAACTCTTTTCCTTCTCCTTGTCTCCTATATAGATCTTTGTCAATACCTAGATGGATGTGCATGCTCTCCATCTTATAATGGTCCCAGTCTTTTGTGCCTTCCACTTCTTGTCCTTTGTGCATCCGACCTTTGATTTTTGATCTATTCGAACCTATTGTCTTCTATCATTCTTATCGATCACTTGGCCTCTTTTCTGGATTTTTTCGGCCAATTCCTTGAGGGGGAATGCATATGTCATTGTTATTGTCTGGAGCATTTTCATTATTGTTCTTTGAAACAACGCTTAGAATCGCATTGTCTCAAAGAGGGGCAAAATGTAGACATCTAAAAATGGTCAACGCTTGTGGAGTCATACTTTAACATTTGCGCATTGTCTTATTTTAGGGTTCTTGCATTGCATTAACATTTCTTCTATGTTGCGCACTTGGTCTTTATCATTTGCGAGCATCAAGTCCTTCTTCTACATTCCTCATTTTTTTCGCTTTTGAATTAGGTCTTGTCAATAGCAATCTTCAGTCATGATTTTGGTCGATCTTATCCTATCACATCATGGTGCATGCTCATTTATCATCATTTTGGACATCGTCAATCCTAATCGATGATAGAATTAGGGTTTTGTCCTCTTGTCAATCTTTCAATCATCTTTAGCTTGTCAGTAATCGTTTGCGATTATCAACTTGTCAATCTCATCATTTTGTGATCGATTCGTCATTGATCCTTGTCCTTGTCAGCCTTGTCATTTTGCGATTGATTCGTCATCGATCCTTGTCCTTTTCAATCATGTCATTTTGGATTAATTAGTCATTGTTCCTCGTCAATTGGCGCTTATCAATTTGATCTCCTTGTCAATCTTGGTCAATTTGTCATTGATTTTTGTCAACCAATCTCAATCATTTATCAACATTGATCCTTTGTTAATCAAAATCATGATCATACCTACATTAATTTCTTGTTGTCTTGACCTAATTCCTTGTCCTCTTATTTCTAGGGTTTTATGATTTGTTCATTTAATCCTTTTCTTCTTCTTTGTGGGTTAAATAAATCTATTTATTTAGTCCTAGGTCTCTTTCATGAATTAATTAATGGATGAAAACCTATTAATTAATTCACCTAATTTCTATTTCATCTTTTTCCTCAATTTTCTAATTTGCTAATTTCTCCTAATTCCTAATTTCTATATCAATCTTGTCATAATTTGTCATACATCTTGCATAGAAACTTGCCATAATTTGTGCATAATTTGTCATACACCTTGCATAGAAATTGTCATACATTTGTCATAATTTTGCCATTCTTGATTTGAATTTCCTTTTAAATCTCTTCATGCTAATCTTGTCCTCTCTCCAATTTGTCTATAAATTGGATGATTTTCTTCAATGAAGGAATTGATCAATCACATTTTTGAGTAGCCTTATGCTACAAATTTCATCTCTCAACAACTTGCTTTCCACTTGCATTTTGCACTTGTAGGGGAGATCCACATCAAATTTGAAGGTGAAAGAAGAACAATGGAGCCACATGAAGGAGATATCTGCATTGGTTTGCTTTGATTTCATTTGATTTGAATATCTTGTCTTTATGTCTTGATTGATTGGATTGGGATTGCATTCATAGCAGCTTTAGGTTTTGTGGTTGTCCTAATTGCTATTGTTTTGATGATTATTCAATTTCCTGATCTATAGGCTCCATTTTTCATGGCTTCCATTTTCTGAATATCTTAACCCAAATTTGTAGAATTCTATGGATCTTTTTAGGGTATAGAGATTACATTGCAGGATAGTAGATGGTTTTCTAGTTGCAGACCTTACTTGTGTCAGGCATGAGTAACTTCTCACAATATTGTCTCTGTATATGTATTTCATTATTATGAATTCAATCTTCAAGGAGGTTGTGTGATTGCTTGTGGGTATCCTTCAATGAAGGTTTTAAACTCTATGATCAGTCATGAATAATGGAATGTGTCCTAGATCTGATGATCTTGTGAATGGATTGAGTAATGCATTAGTATAAGGTATTAATGTAGGAATATCATTTAAGGAGAACCAATTTGTGACTAGGATGCACATTTAGCATTCTGTGTGTGACTCTGTTGCCCAATGAACAAGGCACTGGTCTTACAGATTTGGGGATAGTTTCAGATTAATTCAAATTAAAGACAAATTCCCTTTATGTTTAGGGGTTTGTGTTCTTTTCATTCCAAACTCTATTTTCATTTATTGTTTATACAGATTTAGCCAATTTGTAGTGTGTTTCTAAATTGGGTGAGCTTGTGGAATGGTTTGTCTGCTTTGTTAATGTTGTCATATGTGGTTAATAAGTCTGAATTTTATTCATCAGAAGGGTGTCCCCCCCTAGGTTTAGTAGAACCTGAAGTGCAGGAGGATCATTAGGATCCTATGTTATGATGTCCAAGCCCTGAAGTGTTTCATTGGTTGAGATTGGCTATCTCATAGATAGATTTGCAGGTGTTCTTGGGTTAACCAGATTTGGTGACCAACAAAAATGGCGACTCTGCTGGGGACAAAGATGTAAGAATTTTGTCAAGTCAAATCCATGAGTCTGGCCATATCCATTTGAGGAAAGAGTCATAAAAGTGTTGTAAATCTGAAAGTGTTTTCAGATCTATTGTTATCTGCCTAGTAGTGTTGTATGAATTCAGGAATGCCTTCTTTCTGAGAGTCAATTCCTATCCAAGTGTTGAAAGTTTGCTATCTTTTTATCTTTGTGTAAGTCTAGATCTGTTCATGTTCTGTATTGATTTTAGAAATTCTCACAGCAGTGAGTGGCGACTTTGAAAGATCTCTGCACCAGTGTGCACTATTGTAAAAAATTTAAAGGATTTGGTGAGCTTGCAACAAAGAGGTAACAAAGGCTTGGAGTTCGAGATTGAAGGTCTCAATCAAGGGAAAATGAAGTGAACAGCAATAGCATTGATTTTACCAGTTATTCCTCAAAGTATCTATGAAATTATATGTTCCTTATAAGGTGAAATAGTCACCATTGAAAGGAAAAGAAATTTGCCCTTTACATACTTCATGTTTTAAAAAAAAAATTCAGTCATAAGTGATGGGAGAAGTGTGTATGATTCTTAAAATTAATGATTGCACGTGTTTTGAAAGGAGTTTGTAAAGTAGTAGGATGCATTGTCCAAATAATGGTTCAGTAAATGTTATAAACTTGATGGATCTAGATGTAGTTCCTAGATCTCCAAATCCTTTGTCAAATTTGAAAGAGATTGATAAAGAGATTGCAGTATGTCTTCAAAAGATCCAAGAGAAATTCATCTAGTTTTTAAGAAAGAAAGTAGGGAAAAGAAAAGAGGAAGAGTCATCATATATTTTTTATGAAAGATTCATAGCTGCATTAAATGAGTTTCCAACTAATGCTAGACCCCATGAGTTTGTTTTGATTGAATTATTTTTAGAGCTTGATGAGCCTGACTCAATTAATTGGTCTACTACCTTGAGAGAAGAAAGTGTTGTCTACATTAAAGATTGGATAGATGAGATTGAAGTAATTAAATCTGAAAATGTACACAAGATTGACTATAGTGAAGGAGATGAATCCATGAGTGGATATGCCTCCTATGATGCTGAAGGTGATTGTTATTTTCAGCATGAAAGTTTAGATGTGTATTCATAGCAAGAAGAAACTTGTGAGAACATAAGTAATTGTTCAAATAATAATGAGCCCGTTGAGGTTTCAGATTTTAATAATATGGATCACCTTGTTGTTAAGTTCAGTCCACAAGATGTTTGCAACCCAAGTTATGAAACTGTGTTGCAACATATAGCAACACTTTATGAGCAGCATGATAAAGGTTATGATGCAGATGTAAGTTGTTGTAATGATGAAATAAATGTGTATAAAGACATGAGCACTGCAGATTTGATACCTTTATTAGATTGGGACAATGTTTACAGCACAGAAGATGAAGCCAAGGAAAATGAAAATGAAGGAGAAGGTTCACTAAGTAGTGAATGAATTTCAGAACTCTTAGCTACTGATTTTAAGAGGTATGCACCAAAAAATGTGTCCAATCTCTCACACCCAACAAGTACCTGTTTAGATACTGATGATGTTTTTAAGGGTGTGAAGTATGATACATATGATATTGATTCTTTCCCTACATTTGATTTGAGTGATGGACAAGATGAAAATGCACATACGGTTGATAGGTGTGATAATGTAGATTCATATGTTGATATGAACTCAGATTTTGATATGCATTGTGTGGATCTTGCTATTAAAAAGAATGACAGATCTGAAGTAGTTTTCTCTAATTAGCAAGTGGTAAATGAACCATTGTCAAGCGATGATCACGTGTCTTTACTTGTGCAAGAGGCTGATAGAAATTGTGATCAACATGCAGACGAAATGCAGTCATGTTATGAGGAAGCTTTCCTCTCTAGTTTGCAAGCCATTATTGTGGAAGAGTGTTCATCATTTGAGCAAACTAGCAATAGAGACGTGCCTGATGTTCTCAACTTTCAGAATAAGTTAGGATACTTTTCATTTCAGCTAGGAAAGAATGGTAAAGAGTATGGCATTCTTATGTCACCTAGTGATCAGCTCTTTCAACATTTGTTTGGTTTTCAAGGATTTTATGATTATGAACATGATGCTGATTATGTTTTATGTGATCAGCTAATTAGAAGTGGAAGTGTTTCTGAACAAGCAGATGTGAATGATGATTTCAGCTTACCTTTGATTTGTGGAAACGAAAATCATGTTTTTGACAAAGGTAAGAATTGATTTCAGTTTTGATGGCCCGAGGCAATTTATATGTTTGCATATATTGTGTAGTTGCTTTGCTTCAGTTGTGTGGTTTTCAATAAAATGCCTTGTTGTTTGGGTAGAATAAGGAGCCCTTTGTTTTTTGAGAAGAGAAGAGATGTATTCTATTTTTGGGTGGTCTGCTTAACCATAGATTCTAGATTCTTATGTTGATCTTGCAATCAACCATCCCTAGTCAGAGCCACTATTGGGACTCATTAATTTTGAGTCAAGTTTAGAGGCCCATTTCAAAATTTTGCTCTGCATTCCCAAATAAGTCAGTTTGAATGGCCTAGTCCAAGAGAGGGTAAAATGGAGCCAGTTGATTTTCAGAGGGTAAGGCTCGGGAAATGTGTCCTACACCTTTCATTTGGCCTATACAGTGATGTGCAACTTTCAAAATTCAGTTTGGATAAGTGTATCAGGTACCCATTTCGAGGGGTGAGCAGAAAGTGCATTTTAGGCACAAATGCAGATTTTTATTGAGTAGCATACTTTGGGTGTTTATATCTTTTTCCCTGTTAATCGTCATGAATAATTTCAATTTGGATTCAATTCTATGCATAAATTTGACTTAGCTTGCAAAATTTTAAGTCTCTAGCAATCCATTTGCTCAGTTTTCAAAGCTTGATATGTATGCAACTTGTATGTTTTGACAAGTCCCTGCTTCAGCTGCTAGTCGGAGCCCTGTTTTGCATAAGTGTAAAAGTTGCCTCAGTGAGTGTTATGTTAGAATGTTTGTGCCAAGCTATTTTTCGTATAAATGACAAGATAAGTTTCCAGTTTCAAGCTTCTGCCAATCCGTTTGATCGGTTTTCAAAAGGGTTCCTTGAGCCATCTGTTTCAGTTATCCGTACTTTCAGTGCTATATCAGTTAAAGTAGTCGTTTTCATGAGCGCACCATTTGCACTCAGTCATAATTTTGGTCAAACTAAGAATTCTAAGTTTTTCTATGTACTTCAAGGTACCTATGTCTCAGATTTGAGGGTCTACGGAGATCGTTTGATATTTTTAAGAAAGGCATCATGTGTTGCCTAAACATTGACTTCATCAGGTCCGCAGTGCTGACAAAGCCAGTTGGTCATTTTTGACAATTAATATCTCTTCACTCAGGATTCGTCTTGAGAAAACATTTGGTAGAGTTCATTATTGTATATCAGAGTACACGCCTGTCAGATGGAGAGGTCCAGAAAGGTGTTTTGACTAGTTTGAAAATTATGTCTTCGCAATTAAATGCGAAAATGTGGCGCAAGTGCCTGAAAGTTGCAAAACTCAATCCGATGATCCGAAAATGGTGCCGATCAATTCCAGAGGTATGTTTAACATTCGTAAAGCATTTCAGAGGTAATTTTCTTGAAAAGGAAAAAAATTTTAGCCGGACCCACTTTGGGGCTCGACCTAACTTGCCACTTCATGCATCTTTTCAAGCAAAGTTTAAATTGTTATTTTTGCAATCATATGTTTATATGATTTAACTATCAAGGAATGGTATTTGTATCATTGAAAAGTAGAGATTTGTGGAGTTTGGGAAGTTTTAAAGCTTCAAACAAGTGTATGTTGGCAAGTTCAAAACCAGCATCTTCCCCCAACGTGGCAGTTGAACAGGAAGCTTAAAACCTTTCTAGCAAAATGAAATGGCAGTCTTATGTGCAGTGTTTGGAGTGCAAATTAAAACCTTCAGCAATTTAAAACTTTCAGCAAATGAAGATTTAATGTTAAATGCCAGCCATTTTCCCTCCTCCCTCGTGGTTGAAAGGCAAATAGAAAAACTTTTAAGCAAATGCACATTGGTAGGCCCAGAGCTATCATCTCCCTTGTTGCACATGAGTTATTTTTTTAAGTGCATATTGTAAATGAGAAATGTATGGCTGGGAAAGGTTTGGTAAACCTTAAACTTAGTGAAATGACAGTTGCAGACCAGCAGTCCCCCTCACGTGATGATTGTTAAAAGACTGAGGCAAAAAACTCCAAGGTGAAATGCAATTAGCATGTATAGAAAGTTAACTCCATGAATTTTCCAGTCACTCCTCCCCCCACGTGTTGCAGCAATCAAAAAACTTTAACTTTCAACCATAGAAATTTCCTTCCCCTCTGCGTGGTATGTTGAGAAAGGTAGCAAGTGTTCAAAGCAAGTGAATGCCCAGTCATCCCCTATGTGGAGTTTGGAGGGAAACGATAAAACATTAAGCAAATGTAAGCAGCAGGAGTAACCCCCCTCTACGTGGTTTTTTTTTTAACAGCAGAAACTCTCAAGCAATGCAAAGGGCATTCTTTAAACCTCAACCAATTTCGTCCTCTCTATTTTGGCGTGGATCTTCTGCAAGTATGGAGAAGGAAATGAACTTCAATAGCAAAAAGCAAATACCAGTTTGGCAGCCCCTACATGGTATGGTGTTAAAATGCATAAAACTTTTCAAACAAGTTCCAATCCCCCTCCACATGATGGCTGAAATGATTGTCAAAATCATAGAAAATACAAATGGTGGACGGAGTTTGAAAGAGGTGATGGGTATTGGAGCAGACATTAAGAGCTTCCACGCAATGCAAATGATAGAAAATGCCATTAAAACTCAGGAAAAGCTCACAAAAGTAGTCCCAGGCATAGAGCAATTATCCCACATTGGCTGGGCGGGAGCATATTTGAGTATTTAAAAGTAAAGCTTCATACTACCATAGTGTCAAAGCCTTGGAGGCTTTTGACGGATGGTACCGATTGGATGCCCAAGAAGACTCCACGCATGTGGGCACACTTCCCAAGGAAACCAAGGAGGCTGACAAGTAGCAACAAGTGGACCCCACGCATGCACGGATTCTGATGCAGGTGAATTTTGTAGAGGAAGAGTGGATTAAAAAGTGAGCAGGTTGTCGAAGATCTACGGTGCGCATGGATTCGTGAAGGGAAGTTACTCAAAGAATAACCATCATGAAATGGCGAAAAGCATGTGCTCAAATGGCGAAGGTTAAAGATCCTGCAGGTTTAAAATGATTTGATGGCCGACATGACTTCGTGACCCGAAGATGCAAGCCCATTAGCCATCGTGAAATGGCGAAAGACAGGTGGCAGGTCCAAGTGGAAGTCCAACTCGCGCATCCTGATAACATGGCATTGAGGTGGCAATGATGTGTCGCCAAGTGGCAGACAAGTGGCAAACAAGTGGTAGACAGGTGGTGTACACGTGGTGGTGATGAGGTGTCATCCCAGATGGCGCCAAGTGGATCCCATCAACGAATCACATGTCACCACGTGGTAGGACGTCAGGAGTTAAAATGGGTGAAAAATCAAAGTTAATTATATAGTGTAAACTATATAAAAAATTGGAAAAATTTTAATTACAAAGGCATATTTAGAATTAATTCGCCCAGAGGTCCATTTTTGCTCAAAATAGCAAGTATCATATATCACCGAAAAGCTTTCGGAATGAAGAATGCAGGTGTCGAGTTAGTTTCAACAAATGTGATATTTTGCGAGAGAAGTTTCCATGGGAAAGAAGAAGAAAATGAATTCAGTTGGAAAAAGAGACACTTGGCATTTTCGGTTGCAGACCTAATCTTTTTCCCTCTCCTTATTCCAATTTTTCAGCTCATTGTAAGGGTTCGAGAATTTTGGAGGAAGGGCTCCATTTTTCATGGCTTCCATTTTCAAAATATCTTGACCCAAATTTGTAGAATTCTATGGATCTTTTCAGGGTATAGAGATTACATTGTAGGATAGTAGATGGCTTTCTAGTTGCAGACCTTACTTGTGTTAGGCATGAGTAACTTCTCACAATATTGTCTTTGTATATGTATTTCATTATTATGAATTCAATCCTCAAGGAGGTTGTGTGATTGCTTGTGGGCATCCTTCAATGAAGGTTTTAAACTCTATGATCAGTCATGAATAATGGAATGTGTCCCAAATCTAATGATCTTGTGAATGGATTGAGTAATGCATTAGTATAAGGTATTAATGCAGGAATATCATTTAAGGAGAACCAATTTGTGACTAGGATGCACATTTATAGTTCTGTGTGTGACTCTGTTGCCCAATGAACAAGGCATTGGTCTTGCAGATTTGGGGATAGTTTCAGATTAATTCAAATTAAAGACAAATCTATTTCCCTTTATGTTTAGGGGTTTGTGTTCTTTTCATTCCAAGCTCTTTCATTTATGGTTTATACAGATTTAGCCAATCTGTAGTGTGTTTCTAAATTGGGTGAGCTTGTGGAATGGTTTGTCTGCTTTGTTGATGCTATCATATGTGGGTAATAAGTCTGAATTTTATGCATCAAAAGGGTGTCCCCCCCTAGGTTTAGTAGAACCTGAAGTGCAGGAGGATTATTAGAATCCTATGTTATGATGTCCAAGCCCTAAAGTGTTTCATTGGTTGAGATTGGCTATCTCATAGATAGATTTGCAGGTGTTCTTGGGTTAACCAGATTTGGTGACCAACAATGTCATTTGGTCTTAAGAATGTTAGCGCAACATATCAAAGGGAAATTACTACTAGCTTCCACGATATGATGCATACATTGATGGAAGACTGTGGATGATTTACTAGCTAAATCATTAACCAGAGAGGGTCACCTCACTGTACTGGACAAAATCTTCAACAGACTGGAGCAATATAATGTACGCCTAAATCCAAAGAAGTGTGTATTTAGGGTAACCTCTGGGAAGCTCCTAGGATACATTGTCTCAAACAAAGGAATTGAGGTTGATCCTACAAAGGTCAAAGCAATTATGGAAATGCCACCTCCTAGGAACATCCGTCAATTAAGAACATTACAAGGAAGGCTACAATCAATATGGAGGTTCATTGTACAATTGGCTAACAAATGTCATCCCTTCACACATTGTTGGTATTTTGGATATGTTGATATGGTTCTGTCATTCATGTCAACACTTGTCAACACTTGTCAATTTTATCAACACTTGGAGATCTTTGGTTTTGTTCACCGGCAAGTCAGTGAATTATGCACAGTCACCAGTATTTGGTTCACCTGCAGGTTATATTATTTACCGACACTTGGAATGACTTGGATACTATGTGGTTATGTCAAAGATATTATTCGATCACTTGGTTTTGGCGATTTGGTTATTGGTCTATTTGGGTTTGCATATTTGTTGTTACCGGCAAATAGGTCCAGGTTATGCACCGACAAACATATCTATTCCAGATCAGCACAACACATTATGAAGATGATTTATTATTATTGTAAATGCATTGAGCCGACATGATGCATCAGATATAGATTTATTTGTAATTTATTTTATTGTAATATCTTTTAGTGAGCCGATCTATTCAATTGGTCTTAAGTTATGGTATAAATGTAAGATCTCATTTATGAGATTGATATGCGATAAGAAAAAGGATTGTAATAAGGTATATGCGAAAATAAATAGAGCCATACACACAAACATCACTTGAAGGTTGAAGGAAGGTATTTGAAGAAGGCATATCAGAATTGAACCAGTACTGAATCCAGCATATGAAGATGCTATTTTATACAGTACATTATCATTGGATTTAACCATCCAATTGTAGTCAGTGTGACTCCCATTTTGTGATTGAGCAGTGAGCTCTAGGCAGCTGGCCTTTCTGCATATGCAGACTCCATATTGTACACACATACTATCTGCAATAGTATCATTTGATTGTGGGTAAGGCTTCCCATAGTGGTTTTTCCCCTTACAGGGTTTCCATGTACAAATATTTGTGTTGTGTTGTGGATGTTATTGTCTTTCTATTTCATGCATTAATCTTTATCGATACTACAATTAACAGATAAAACTATCTACCAGCATAAAGTTTGGTTTACTAGCATTAAGCATTAAGTTTTGGTTAAGTTAATTTTGGTTGAATTTATTGGACAACTGATTCACCCCCCCCTCTCAGTTGTCTCCAAGACCTGACAATTGGTATCTGAGCTTAGTCCTCTTTTTGCAGAAGTTTAACAGCTTGAGGAGATCCAATGTCTTCTAACTATTTCAAGAAGGACAGTCTGAAACTTGATGGACTAACCTATGGCATATGGAAGATTAGGATGGAGACACATTTGAATTGCATTGGAAATGACATATGGGATGTTACAGAGAATTATTATACTGCTCCTACTCAAGGTCAACATAATCCACCTAACTTGGCTAAAGATGAGGAAAATGAGATTATTTCTAAAGTTTTAAGAGAATTGCCACTGGCATATAAAATGAAAGTTACTGCTATAAATGAATTAAGAACAATGCCTAATGCATCAGTATCTAGAGACACCTTGGTTGGACAACTTTCAACTTTTGAACTTGAGGAATTTGATCATGTTGCTACTATTAAGACAGATCTAGCTTTCAAAGCATCATCATCATCTGCAGCATCATCATCATCATCTAAGAAATCTGATTGGAAAACCTTCTATGCAAAATAACTTGAAGATATCAGGAAGGAGAATGAAGAACTGGAAGAGCTTGAAGCACTATTTGCAAGAAAAATGCCTAAAGGTCTTGTTGGAAGTAAGTATGAAGGTAAAGTACCCTTTAAATGTTTTAACTGTAATAAGATTGGTCATATGGCTTCTAGATGTCTTGATAGACATGCAAGATTAAGAGAAAAAGCTAAAAGAACATACAAGCCTAACCCTAATTATCAGAGATACAAATTCAAGAAGAATAGAGACAAATCTTGTTATTATGCTAATGAAGGAGTTACTGATTATTCTGATGAGGAACCGACAGACAATTGATGGGCTTTTGTTGCTATAATAGAAGATCAACCGACACCTACTGTTCAACCGGTAGAGCAGGCCCTGGCAGGTAAAGTTGAAGATAAGGATGAATGGATTATTGATTCAAGATGTTCACATCACATGACTGGTGATAAGAGTAAATTCTTAACCTTTCAGGATTACAATGGAGGTCTAGTGAGATTTGGAGATGATAAAGCTTGTATGATCAAAGGAAAAGGAACTATATCTTTTGATGGTAAGCACAATACTAATAATTTTTACTATGTAGAAGGTTTGAAGCATAATCTTTTGAGTGTTGGTCAATTAGTTGAGAAAGGATTTTAGTTACAATTCAAGAATGGTAAATGCAAAATCTTAAATAGAACTAGTTTGGAAATTGCAACCGGTAATCAAACTAGAGGTAATATCTTTCATTTAAACAACAATGAGAAAGCATTTTTGATTGCACATATTGATGAAAGTTGGTTATGGCATAAGAGACTTTGTCATGTAAATTTTTTTTGCACTGTGAAAATCAGTACAACTAAGGTGGTAAGAGATTTACCTAAGATTGTTAAACCTCACAATCTGGTATGTAAGGAATGTCAATTTGGAAAGAAAGTTAGAGCAACTTTCAAGAGTATTCCAGAGAAATCTAACAATGTTCTTGATTTAATTCACACTGTTTTATGTGATCCAGCAAGAACTAGAAGTATACAAGGAGATAGGTATATTATGCTAATCATTGATGACGATTCTAGAATGTGGTGGGTTACTTTTCTCAGGGAGAAATCTGAAGCATTTGGGAAATTCAAACTATTCAAAGTGATGGTAGAGAATGAAACTAGCAAGAAAATAAAATGTTTGAGATCAGATCAAGGAGGTGAGTTCACATCTAAGGAATTTAATACATTCTGTGAAGTGAATGGGATAAGAAGATAGTTATCAGCACCCCAGACACCACAACAGAATGGAGTTGTTGAAAGGAAAAACAAAACTATCTTGGATGTAGCCAGAAATATTATATCAGAAGCAAATCTACCTCATATATACTGGAGAGAAGCGGTCAATACAATAGTTTATACATTCAACCGAGTTCACATCAAAGGTGAAACCGCTAAGACCCCTCATGAACTATGGTTTGGAAATACTCCTACTCTTAAATATTTTAGAATATTTAGAAGTAAATGCTATATTAGAAGAGATGAGTATATTGGCAAATTTGAGCCTAGAAGTGATGAAGGAGTATTTCTTGGCTATTCATCTAAGAGCAAGGCATATAGATGTTTTAATAGGAGATTGCTTAAAATTGTTGAGAGTGCAAATGTGAAGATTGATGAATAGTTTAGAGGAAATTCAAGGTACATGGACTCTGAACCGGCAATAGAGATAATCACAAATGAACCTACTCTGAGTACACTAGTATAGAATGTTGATCCAGTTACACCAACATCATCTGAAGATTCAATAGTTACTGAAGAACAACAGCAAGTAAAAGCACCTAGGTATGTAAGATTGAACCACTGTGAAAGTCAAATAATTGGAAACAAATTTCAAGGAGTTATGACTAGAGGAAGATTGGAAAATGAAGAGGTATGTCTTATTTCTCAAATTGAACCTACATCAATTAATGAGGCATGTGAAGATAAATATTGGATTAAAGCTATGGAAGATGAATTGGAACAAATTGAAAGGAATAACACTTCATCATTAGTTCCCCGGCCTAAAGACAAAAATGTAATTGGAACTAAATGGGTTTTTAGAAATAAACTTAATGAAGATGGTAAGGTAATCAGAAACAAAGCAAAATTAGTATTGGAGTTAAGAAAATACAACACCACAGGAGCCCAAATGATCTCTGCAAGCTGAAAAACCTATTACAAGGAGAAGCAAGGAAGCAAATCACAAAAGAAAGAAATACACAGAAAATATGCTCAAAAGGAGAGAGCTGGATATTCACCAAAAATGTGTAATGTAATAATCCTCCTTCTTACAATGAAAAGAAAGAACTCAACCTTTAATAGGTCAAGAAACCCTAAAAAGGAAAACCTAGGTTTACACATAATAATTAATAAAAGAATTCTTTGTTATGCACCTAAAGTTAGCTTAAGTGTGAAAGAGATAAAGGGAACTTAAATAATTAAACAAATATTGTTTAATTAATCAAGTAAATACCCGAATACTCTAACACCCCCCCCCTTAAGCTAGACTCAGGGAGAAGCTAAAACCTAGAACAGCTACTGAAAGCAAGAAAGATGGGTCCCGACAACAAGGTCTGATCAAGTACCCAAATACAATGAAATACAACCTTTAATAGGTCAAGAAACTCTAAAAGGGAAAACCTAGGTTTGCACATAATAATTAATAAAAAAATTAATTATTATTCACCTAAAGTTAGCTTAAGTGTAAAAGAGATAAAGGGAACTTAAATAATTAAACAAATATTGTTTAATTAGTCAAGTAAATACCCAAATACTTTAACACCCCCCCTTAAGCTATACTTAGGGAGAAGCTAAAACTTAGAACAACTACTGAAAGCAGGAAAGATGGGTCCCAGCAACAAGGCCTGATTAGGTACCCAAATACAATGAAATCTCTATGAACTAGAGAAATAGAGAAAACCACGTGGGAAAAAACTCTACTCCAAAAAGAGATGGAAAAGAAAACCACTAAAGCATGAAGAACCTGCAAACACTATCGAAGAATAACTGCTGATCTGAAGAACCTCCACTGAAATAGAACATGATCAAATAGAGAAGACTGTAATCTATATGAGTGCCCTCAAATGACACTACTCGAATCAGAAGGCAAACAAGGCAATAAACTGAAATTGAAGATACAGATGGCATGAAAATACCAAAGCCTGGAGAGCTGATCAATCGAACCACTAAAGAATTAGAACCAATAGGACAAACCTCCCCATAATGTTGAAGAGGAGAGGGACAGGAACACTGAAAAGAATGGCCAACAAGAGCTACATGACAAAGAACCAGGAACATCGAAGGTGCTGAGAAAGTACATAGTGTCATGGAAGGAACACTCACTTGACACACATCATGAGGCAAATGCCATGGAAGGAACACTTACTGGACAAAAGCAGATGGCAAACAAAAGGCAAACATCAACCCCCTCATGGCACTTTATAAGTAGTGCATGTACAATAAGGCACAAGATGTGCAAGATCCCTAGTAAACAATGCATGATGGCACTTTATCTCAGTGCATTTGTAGAAATACAATGCTACAATGATAATAAGACTATAAATAGAAAGGAGAACCAAAATAGAGACATCCTACTCAGAGAAGAGATCCCAGGACCTAAAACAACCAAGATATCCACCAGAGTGCTGAAAAGCAAAAAACTGAATAAAATATGCATGGAGAAGAATCTGGAAATAAAAATCATATGGCTGGAAATTACATAGTACACTCTTTCGAAAAATATAAACTTTTTGAATAACAGAGTTCGGATGCTCATTCTACGGCTCCCGGAGTGCAAAAATGAGACCTCACTTTGACTGAAAAAAAGCATAGTAAAATAGAAAATTTGGAAAAAATACCAACATCACAAGGTCCGTCTTAGAACCATATTTCTAACGCCTATTCGTTTTTAAAAAAATGACTCTGTATGCCTAAGATATGGCCAAAAAACCAAACCCCCCTTCAAAACAAGAGGAACAGGTAGTCTCGTGGCTAGACGGGCGGAGGTGGCCAGTGGGTGGCGCGCTGGTGGTGGGCTGGTGGTGACCCTACGGTGCTCCAATGGTGGAGCGGGCGCTAGGTAGTGCAAAGGCAGTCGGGCGAGCAGAGGAGGCCGCAAGGTGGAGAAGTGGCGGGCGCAGCTGTAGCGCGGGCGGCGGTTTGGGGTGCAGGCGGGAAGGTCAGTGGGGCCGCAGGGGGCTGGAGGGTAGAGCAGATGGGTCGCACAGCGGCGGCTCAGAGGGCCGGGAGGAGTTGCTGGCGGGGGTTGGACTGACAGGGCTAGTAGGGTCATACGACAGCCAAACTGTCACGTTCAGTACCCTACAAAAACCACAACCCCAAAAAAATGTTTGAAACCCCCTTTTTTTATTCGCCTTTTTTGCTTTTGATTTTTTTTTGAAGATTTTTGATAAAAAAAATCAAAATCTGGCCTGCATGCCGTAAAAAGGCAAAAATTATTTTTGTTTTGAATTTTTTTCTCGATTTGCGTACCAAGATCATACGACCTGGATCTGGAGAAAAAATACTCACAAAGGCTCAGGAACCAAAAAAGGTCAAGTTTGAAAGGACCATAGGGGTTTTCGAGCCTTCTAAGCACGATGGTGAGATCTGTTTAGGCCCAAAGTACTCAGAAAAAAAAGCCTATCCCTAGGTGCATAAACAAACTTTCTGAAACCCCAGATCTGCTTCCAATGCAAAATTTCTCAAAACAAGAACAGATAGTTGTAGATCTAAAGCTCTGATACCATATTGGAGTTGAGAAAATACAACACCACAGGAGCCCAAATGATCTCTGCAAGCTAAAAAACATGTTACAAGGAGAAGCAAGGAAGCAAATCACAGAAGAAAGAAATACACAGAAAATATGCTCAAAAAGAGAGTTGAATATTTACCAAAAGTGTGTAATGTAATAATCCCCCTTCTTACAATGAAAAGAAAGAACTCAACCTTTAATAGGTCAAAAAACCCTAAAAAGGAAAACCTAGGTTTGCACATAATAATTAATAAAAGAATTAATTATTATGCACCTAAAGTTAGCTTAAGTGTAAAAGAGATAAAGGGAACTTAAATAATTAAACAAATATTATTTAATTAATCAAGTAAATACCTTAATACTCTAACAATTAGTGTGTAAGGGATATTCATAGAAAGAAGGAATTGATTACAATAAAACCTTTGCACCAGTAGCTAGAATTGAGGTAGTCAAACTTTTTCAATGGATGTTAAATGTGCATTTCTGAATGGAGATCTTGAAAAAGAAGTTTATATTGAACAACCTGATGGATTTTCTTTGACAGATAACAAAGACATGGTTTGCAGGTTAAGGAAAGCTTTATATGGATTAAAACAAGCTCCTAGAGCTTCATATGCTAGATTGGACAAATATCTTTTGAAGCTTGGATACACTAAAGTATGTATTGTTTCAAGATTTCAGAGTAACCCTAAAGAAAATCATGAATCAACAGTGAAAAGGATTTTTCGGTACCTACAAGGTACTACAAATCTTGGTTAATGGTATCCTAGAGATGAAAATTTTGATTTATGTGCATACACAGATGCTAATTGGGTAGGAGATGTAGATGACAGAAAAAGCACCACCGACGGAGCATTTTTTCTTGCTAGTAGACTAATTTCATGGTTGAGCAAGAAACATAGTTGTACATCACTATCAACGGCAGAATCAAAATATGTTGCAGCAGCAACTAATTGTACACAGGTATTATGGATCAAACAAATGTTGAAGGACATAAAGGTAAAATGCAAGGAACCTATGACTATTTACTGTGATAATATGGTAGCAATTGATATATCAAAGAATCTGGTATTTCACTCTAAGACTAAACATGTTTCTATCAAATTCAATTTTCTAAAAGAGAATGTTGAAGCAAAAGAAGTGAAATTGGTTTATGTGAATACTAAAGAGCAGATTGCAAATATTTTTACAAAGCCTTTGCCTAAGGAGACTTTTGAATATCTCAGAGAGCAGCTTGGAGTTCTACCCCCACTGGTAGAGACTTAGACAATTGATGTTTGTCATCAACTGACAAAATTAATAGAGAAATTTTATTCCCGGCTTTGATGAGGAGAGATACTTCTCAGGGGGAGTAGTTGGATAAATTGGTTAATTGGTATTTTGCATTTGATTTTGTATTGATTTGGCATTTGATGTCAAAGGGGGAGAGATATTATGGAAAAAAATTTGAAAAATATTTTGGGGAGAGATATCTTTTGGGAGAAATCATTCCTAGGGGAGAGAAATTATGTATTTTGATTTCTCGTTAATGATCTCTTTGGCAGATTGTTGGTTTTTGGCTTTTGGCATTTTTGTTTTGGAACTTTGATGGTTTTTCCATCTTGTGTTGTCATCAATGCCAAAGGGGAAGATTGTTGGTATTTTAGATATGTTGATATGGTTTTGTCATTCATGACAACACTTGTCAACACTTGTCAACCTTATCATGAGCACTTGGAGATCTTTGGTTTTGTTCACCGACAAGTCAGTGACTTATGCATAGTCATTGGTATTTGGTTCACCAGCAGGTTATATTGTTCACCGACACTTGGAATGACTTGGAGACTACTTGGTTATGTCGAAGACATTATTCGATCACTTGGTTTTGGTGATTTGGTTATTGGTCTATTCGGGTTTGCATATTTGTTGTTACCGGTAAATAGGTCCAGGTTATGCACCAACAAGCATATCTATTCCAGATCAGCACAACATGTTATTAAGATGATTTATTATTATTATAAATGCATTGATCCAACATGATGCATCGGATATCGATTTATTTGTAATTGATTTTATTGTAATATCTTTTAGTGAGCCGACCTATTCAATTGGTTTTAGGTTATGGTATAAATGTAAGATCTCATTTATGAGATTGATATGCGATAAGAAAAAGGATTGTAATAAGGTATATGCGAAAATAAGCAGAGCTATACACGTAGACATCATTTGAAGGTTGAAGGAAGGTATTTGAAGAAGGCATATCATAACTGAACCGGTACTGAATCCAACATATGAAGATGCTATTTTATGCAGTACATTATCATTGGATTTAACCATCCAATTGTAGTCAGTGTGACTCCCATTTTGTCATTGAGCAGTGAGCTCTAGGGAGCTGACCTTTCTGCATGTGCAGACTCCATATTGTACAAACATACTATCTACAGTAGTATCATTTGATTTTGGGTAAGGCTTCCCACCGTGGTTTTTCCCCTTACAGGGTTTCCACATACAAATATTTGTGTTATGTGTTGTGGATGTTATTGTCTTTCTATTTCATGCATTAATCTTTACTGGTACTGCAATTAACTGATAAAACTGTCTACCGACATAAATTTTGGTTTATCAACATTAAGGATTAAGTTTTGGTTGTTAATTTTGGTTGAAATTATTGGATAACTAGTTCACCCCCCCCCCCCCTCTCAGTTGTCTCCGAGACATAACACACATTTGCTTCACAAGAATGTTCATTTCAAATGGGAAGAGAATTGCTAGAAAGCATTCCAGCAGCTAAAGGACCTCCTAATGATGCTACCATTACTAACGCCACCATCTCCAGACAGGCCCTTATTGTTATATATATTAGCTACAACTATGGCCTTAAGCATCTTACTCGTACAACATAATGCAAAAGTTAAAGAATGTGTAGTATACTACATTTCCAGAACACTGGTAGGGTATGAACTCAATTATAACCCTATTGAACAAGCTTGTCTAGCAGTAATTTTGGTAGCTACCAAATTGAGGCACTACATTTTGACACACAAGATAAAACTCATTGCCAAGATAGATCCACTCAAGTATCTACTCAGTAAAGCAACACTAACAAGTCATTTGGCAAAGTGGGTTATGCTCCTTAGTGAATTTGACATAGAGTATGTGGACTGAAAAGAAATCAAAGGGCAAGTCATTGTAGATTAGTTGGTCGAAGCAACACTCATAGGAGACCATCCGCTCATCTCAAAGTTTCCAGAAGAAGAAATCTTTGCAGTCCTGCCAGCATGGCAATGGAAGTTATATTTTGATGGCTCATACACCAGACATGGTTCAAGAGTTGGCATTCTCTTCATCACACCTCAAGGTGATAATAACCCTATTGAACAAGCTTGTCTAGCAGTAATTTTGGTAGCTACCAAATTGAGGCACTACATTTTGACACACAAGATAAAACTCATTGCCAAGATAGATCCACTCAAGTATCTACTCAGTAAAGCAACACTAACAAGTCGTTTGGCAAAGTGGGTTATGCTCCTCAGTGAATTTGACATAGAGTATGTGGACTGAAAAGAAATCAAAGGGCAAGTCATTGTAGATTAGTTGGTCGAAGCAACACTCATAGGAGACCATCCACTCATCTCAAAATTTCCAGAAGAGGAAATCTTTGCAGTCTTGCCAGCATGGCAATGGAAGTTATATTTTGATGGCTCATACACTAGACATGGTTCAGGAGTTGGCATTCTCTTCATCACACCTCAAGGTGATAGCATTCCAAAATCATATCGGCTTACATTCCCGTGCATCAACAACATAGCAGAAGATGAAGCCTTGATCACAGGACTACAGATGGTCGTGCAGTGGAACTTAAAAGAGCTATAGGTCTATGGCAATTCACAACTTGTAATCTGATAGGTCAATGATGAATACCAAACTAAGGATGATAAGATCACGCCTTACAAGAAAATGGTTGATAGATTCAAAGAACTATTCATAGCTATCACTTTTGAGTAGATTCCTTGAGATCAGAACTGAGCTGCAGACGCAATGGCTATAATAGCCTCTCTCCTCAATCTACCATAGAATTCAACATGCTATGAGTTCTTAGTTGAACATCTTTGGATCCGTGCTTATGATATCCTAGAATCTGAGATAGTATGTCAACTCAACAGTCCCAATTCCCCATGGTATTTAGAATTTTATGCTTACCTACGCAACCAAATACTTCCACCTAACCAATCAAACAACCAACGAAAAACCTTCATATGCCAATCCGGTCGATACACCATCATTGCTGAAACCCTATACTGACGAGGTCTTGATGGTACTCTCCTCCAATGTCTATAGCAATGTGAGGTGACCACAACTTTAGAAGAAGTACTTGAAGGTATCTGTGAAGCTCATTCAAGTGGCCCTTCGTTGGCTTAAAAGATCATGCAGGTAAAATACTATTGGCCCTCTATGGAAAAATACTCCTACTACTTTGTTAGAAAGTGCAAGAAGTGCCAAGTTCATAGAGAGATCTTATGCATGCCCCAGTACAAGAACTACAACCTAAAACAACACCATAGCCCTTTTGTCAGTGGGGACTTGACCTTGTGGGTAAAATCCATCCATCTTCATCCAACGGTCACAAATTCATCACTACCACCACAAAATACTTCACAAATTGGATCGAAGTTGTTCCTCTTACCCAAGTCACTAGAAAGTAGATCCCCTCGTTTATCCTCAATTACATCATCTGCCAGTATGGTGTACCCATGTCCATCATCGCAGATAATGGGCTTCCTTTCAAAAATCAAGATGTTCGTGAACTTTGTGAGAAGTTTCATATCCAACACCATTTATGCACCCCATATTACCCACAAGGTAATGGTCAAGTAGAACCCTCAAACAAAAACATATTGAGGATCCTCAAGAAGACAGTTAATGATGTCGGTCATGATTGGCATATTCATCTAAATCTTGCACTATGGGCATATCAAACTAGTATTTGAACCCCTACAGGTGCAACCCCATACTCACTTATATATGGAGAAGAGGCTATCTTGCCTATTAAGGTTGAATTACCATCTCTACAAGTTTCCTTGTGCAATTTGATTACTAATGAAGAGTACCGGGTCTCACGTCTTCAAGACTTGGAACTGCTTGATGAAAAGCGACAAGTTGCCTACACTCACCCAAAATCCTATCAGCAATGCATGAGAAGAAGCTACAATCATAGGGTCAAACCTCACACATTTGAGGTAGGATATCTTGTTCTCAGAGAGAATCCTCACAATCAACCAATTCGAGAACACCAAGGCAAATTTGAATCCAATTGGCTGGGTCCATATGTCATCACTATAGTCTTCAGGTTTGTGGCATATCAGTTAGCAACTTCGGAAGGAGAACCACTGGAAGATCCAATCAATAGCATGCATCTCAAAAAGTTTCATACATAAGCTGTGCAAAGCATCGGGCTCATCAAATATCAGAAAAAGTCCTAAACAAAATTTTAAAAAATCAAGAAAATAGTAAAGAAAAATCATTCATCCAAATGGTGAAAACCACTCTAGTGACGCCTTAGGTAAGTATAGTTGTGAAAACCTGGTAAACAAATGTCATTTTTAAAGTTTATGGCTCCATTTTCTTTCAGACTTGTTGTGATCACATCCATTGCATCCATTCATGCATCATTTATACCATGGCTTGTTATTGATCTACAATAAGGGTTATTGCCTCATGTGTCCCATGTCACACTTTCATACCAACACTTAACTGGGGGCAATGTTCTTAACCTAATGATGGGAGTGGATTCTCCATGCTTATGATTTTTTGATTTACTCATTCAAAACCTCATAAAATAATACCAAAAAGATTCATAAAATCTCATAATATACCAAAAAAATTTGAAAAATGTATTGAAGAAAACACACAAAAACATTCACAACATTCAAAAATCCATAAACATGACAAAAACATCCAAAAAAATCAAACACATTGCAAAAAAAATGTTCCTTGTACATAAACATCGCAAAAGACACAAAACAACGTTTTGAGCTACTCAAACGATGACCACCTATCAAATTAACCAACAAATCAAACATCTGAGCACAACCATCTTAACAAGGATGTATCCTTCCTTACAAACAAGACATGGTAACATCTTTCTTTGACAAGAAAATTATGTTTGGCTAATAGGCACTCGATCGAATTTTTTGCATTTATATCAAGTTCCTAGGCTACTCTAGGATATCCACAAGTGATTAGAGTGGTCGATATGGTTCATGATATCTTTTTTATTTGCTTTCTGTCTGTAGATTGTTCCAATGAATTTTTGGGGCATGTACTAATGGTGTCTATGTGGGAAGTTCACTAAGCTACATGATCCTATGCAAAAAAATAGTCATGGATCACTATATCTTACTGACTACATCGTATACCTCGACCATTTGTATATGAACCAGAATGGAGGGGAAATTTTCTTGTCTACAATGTTTTCTTATAGGTGAAATGCTTGACCTTGGTTTTTGATACCTCGATCAAGATTGGTACTACCATGCTCAATGAGGAAACTCAACATTATGAATAGACCATGGATCGCCAATTTCATCTCATCTTTATATATTGCATTCTATTGCATTCCATCCATATCGCTGCATATCATTCATACATAGTCATGATAGTGGATACTCTACTTTGATCCTCTTACACAGGAATGGGTAATAGGTCCTCCATACCTTCTATCTAACATTGAATCCCCCCCTCACCCTCCCTATCTAGGTCATCATCATAATTGCATATCCTACATCATTTCCCATCAAACCAATCAAGCCACGCTCATCCTCGTCCATCTCTAAAAGGAGGGGTTGTGTAACCTATGTTACCTAGGTCATCCTATAAGCAAAGCAAGTTACTATGTCTACATAGGTACATCGACTCATGCACAACTAGACTACAACAAGAATTTACATCAATTGCCTATTCTCAATAGGTATGCTAGGTCTAACAAATGCCACAAATGACCTAAAATGCAAACACTATCAATTGATCAACCAATCAAACACAATCAAAATAGACAATTACATGAATTGTCTAAGTCTGAACGAGTAATGTGCCTCAAAAACCTTGACTTCAGCAAGCAATTCAAGCAATTGTCTAAGTCACAACAGGTCACTTTGACTCAATTACTCAAACATTATCTTGTCTAAGTGAACAGCTGACATCAACTGTCACACTTTGACTAAAACTAGGGCAATTCAACCAATTGCACCACACTGCCCACACAATGTTGATCAATTGAACAACATCAATCAAATGCACCACAATGCCGCATTTGCATCGTATCTCCTAAATGACCTAAGGGTACTTACCAACTTCCCATTATTCTCTGTTGATCATCATTCACCCTCATTCATTCCAAAATCCCCCATTTCCCATGCCTAATTTTCTCAAAACTTTCGAGAGATCACCCGAATTTTTAAAATTTTGTCCCATCTCTCGAGGGGACATACCTAGCTACCAGCCTAGTGCATGTTGAGGCATGTACCATGCTTACTTGTTTTTATTTGAATCGATGTGATAAATCGTACCATCTCAAAGAGGGGCAAATGTAGACATCCAAATTTGTCCACTTAATTAAATGAATACTTATTAATTATTTGATTATTTAACCATCGATCAACAATTAATTAAATTAATATATTTAATGAATTAATCTTAACCCTCTTATCCTATTAATTAAATAAATTATTCAATTTATTTAATTTAATTCATTAAACCATGTTCTGGCAGTTAATTAAATAAATAAAGCATATTTGTTTAATTAACCCCTCTCCACATTTAAATAAATCAACATTTATTTATATCCCTAAAATCCTCTCTCTCACATTTAAATAAATAAATATTTATTTAAAATCCCTAAAACCCTCCCACTTGCATTCTCCTACAAATGCAAGTTGCATAATTTTAGTTGAAATAAATGAATTTTATTTAATTAAAATCCCCTTTTATCCTCACCCTCTTGATCAGTAACTTCCTTCTAGATTCTTCTAACCCCTCCCAATTAGCCTAATCCCCATCCTAATCATTTGCACATTCCTTAAGAAAAAGGCCACTTCTCAAAGCATGCAAAGTCTTCACAAACCATTAAAGGTTTTGTGTCTCCAACAATTTACCCTCCAAAGTCTTCAATAACCATTTATGGTTAACTCAAACTAAACCCTTAGTTAGAGACTTTCTCTCTAACTCAACCATCCCTTTAACTCACGAGTCTCTTCAAGCATTCATTGCTTTGACCATGGTTATCCCTTTAACTCTTGCACAAGAGCTTATCCATTGGATAAAAGCATTACCCTTGGATAAAATCTTTATCCACTAACTCAAGCCTAACCAAACCCTCCTAAGGTAACCCTCATGTCATCTCAATCATTTAATGCTTCTTCCCTCTCCTCTCAAGGCCTCTCATAGTGACACTTGTAATCACTACATTGGGTTGTAAACCATGACACGGATCACAAACCCATCAATCCTAGCCCTTCACAAGCTCACTAAATCTTGGCCATTCAATCAACATTTTTCCCTATAAAAGGATCTCATTCCTCAATCAAAGAAGGATCATTAGAGTATTGTTACTATACTTGCATAGCATTACTAAGTTTCTCATAGAAACTCTAGTTTGTGCCTTTGCATAAGTCATAGAGCTACATTCTCAACCACACTCAATACTCCATTTGCCATCCATGGTTTTATGCTAGAAGATGAGAGATACAATCAAGAAAGGCTTTTTGGATCTTTGAGAGGAGAGGAACAAGGAAGGGCCAACATCATCAAGAATAGGGAGGATTATTAGAGTTGTCTAGTTATTTATTTTACTATTTTCTTTGTTACTAATCTTTCTTTATATGCTTTTGAAATGGATTCATCTTCATGTTATGCTTATGGTTGAAAGTTTACTAACATGATTTCCTTGTGATTGTCCACTAATCCCTTTTTCATAGCATCAATTAATATTATTCTCAAAATGTTATTGCAAGAGCACATTTGACATGGAAAGAGAAAGAGAATACATTGAGTGATGAATGTTGTAAATGTGAGTTGTTGCATTTTGTTGTCATTGATTTCACTATGTGTTGTATATGGTCTGAAAGTGGGTGTCTTGGCATTGTTGTGTGGTTTGGTGAAGATGTTGAGGTGTTTCTAGAAGGTTGGTGTAGTAGAAGTTTCAATATGCAAGAAATAGTATTTATGCATGAAAGAGTTTTTAATGTCCCAAAGGAAGAATGTTTTTCATTCCTCTGGTATGTGAATATTATGGAGTGTGGTTCTAGATGTAATGTTTATGATCTATGTATTTTGTACTATCAAGTTTACAGGTCCTCTATTTCTCAGATGGTAAAGGTGGTTGTTGTCATTTCTAACACTAGATATTTGTTAGTTTTGGTTTGAAGAATTCTTGGTGGATTTTGGATATGTGGATTCAAGTGTTGCAGTTTGGAGGACATGTTCATTTGGTTTGTGAAATGTTCCATTTCAATTTTTGGATGTTAAGTTGACAGACAAGTGAAGTTATGTTGTTATGTGTTCGACATACTCAATTGTGTTATGTTTAGGCTAGTCCCATTGGCTTATCTTACTTGGATCATATTCTTTTTCTCTTAGTTTGCTTTGGAGAATGATTTTAGCTAGTGTTTTGGGTCTCACCATGGCATGTGGAGATCCAAATTGTATAATTTTTATTGGAGGATAGTTTTAGGCCGATAAGTTAATGTGTTTTAATGTTTATCAACATGTTTCATTTGATGTCGACCTTGGAGGACGTGTTAGTATGTGTGGTTCATTAGAATCATTTGGGAAGGATGTTTTGTGATGTATTTGGGCCCTCTCTATCTCTTGGAATAGACTGGAATGGATATTAGGTCTAGGTGGCCAAATTTATGTAATATTATTTATGATTTTCATGGCCAACCTAGTCAAGGATTTTAATGAATAATCTTATATATAAAGGAGTGCGGATGTGTGAGTGATGTATGGAACGTGTGTGAATTGATGAGTAGCAAATGTGAATGATTTGGAAGATAATTTGGTGCTAGATATGTGTGAAAGTCAGTTGTGAATGGCTTTGATGATGATATCTTTAGTGTGATAGTGTTTTAAGATAGTGTTTTGAAGTTGTTAGACAAATCTGATACCAAGAGAAAACTAAGAGGGGGGGGTGAATCAATTTTCTATCAGCAATAAGAACTATTGCAGATTATAACTTTTATACCAGAACAAAAGGAAACCAACACAATGAAAGATAAAAAATGAAAGCACAACACACACAACACCAATATTTTTGACGTGGAAGACCTGGTAAAGGGAAAAACCATGGTGGGAAACCTTACCCACAATCAGATAATACTTATGCAATAGTATGTAAAATAATTATAATGGGGATTGCACTTACAATTAAGCCAACCACCCAGAGCTCATTGCTCATCACAAAAGAGAACTCTCATTGAATTACAAAAGAAATCAGACTACAATCCAGAAAGAATGAACTATGAAAATAACATCTCCTAATGCTTGATATAGTTCCGGTGTCTGCCCTGCAACACCAAAAACCTTTTATCGAATGATATATCATTATTTGCACATAAAATTCCTTTGATAATGCAGAAATGACCATCGATCCCATACATCAATGCCCATACATGACATGTTACATGATAAGTCACTTATAAATACAAATCATCAACCTTATGAGAAGGTTGGCTAAACCCTAAACCCATAAACCCATAATTACAAAAAATACATCACACAATATCACTGGACCAATATTATGATTAACATTACATAGCATGGACCTAAATCAAATTCCCAAACAATTATATCAGTCGAAAATCATGCTAAGACCAATCTCCAACATGTTTCACCAACCAGTAGAAACCCTCAATCTAATAACACAAAATATCTAATTGGATCAAAATTGGACCACCATATCATCACGCCAACCAATGCAAAGCCACCAAACAATTGGGACATGATCCAAAAACACCTTTACCATGTTAGAAACCATTCCCATAAGACGAACTAAGATCATATAACCAAATCATAAAATATCGCTATCTGGTAGAGCTAACTAGTACCAGGAAATACCAGTCGAGAACATAAGCGATAGCTTCTAGAGCACCAAATCATGAACCAACTAAATATGACAAGCATATAACCATCCTGAATAATCATCCAAAATCGAAACCAGGGATCTGTGTGTGTGAAAAATGGATTTGTATCTGTATCTGTATCTGAATACACAACACTTCAATTAAGTCATTAGATGCAAGGTTAGTAAATCAATAATAAATAATTAACAATAAACCATTGCAAAGTGACCTATTGCCTTCTAGTAGATGTGAGTTTAGTTTTGCTCTCAGATTTTCATATGCAACACTAATGACTAGATGACACCTAAACGAAGGATTTAATCTATATGAGTATGAAATTGAGCTAAATGGATGCAAGATTAAGCTAGATATGCATAATTAATCTAACATGATTTAAGCAATATGAATGAATATTAAGCTAGATGATTTAACAAATATGCAATAACTAATATGTAATATCTCAATGCACAAATCTCAATAAGCCTAGAGTAAAAACAACGTAATAACAATAATCTCCAGGTTCTTTTTTTATGAGAGATGAGGGCCTAAATTTATAGAAAATTCAGAGAGACTAACGGTCAAGATCAATCAACAATGAGCGGCAAAGATTCTCCAAGAGGAAGCACAATCCAAGTGAATTGATGTGATTGGCTTCTTTTCTTAGCTTTAAAGGAAATTGAACTAATTTTAAGATAAAATCAGAAAAACTGATTTATATCATATTTTATATTTGGATATTCAATTTTGATTTTTAATTGATTTAACTAATTTAATTGCTTTTCTGAGATTTTTCAATTTAATTCCATTTTGATTTATTTTCTCAATTTTAAGTTATTTTTCAAATTAATTCATTTTTTATGTTTTAATGCCAAATTGATTTATTAATTAAATATGATAGGATATTTAATTGAATAAATAAGATAATTGATTAAAATGATTTACTTGGAACAATTAATTAATTAAACGATTATTAATTAATATTGAGTGATTTTTTGCCATGTGACATTGATGACTGAGAATTAATTAATTAGGTGGTCATGATTGATTCAATTTGTGCCTTTTGTTAGGACCTTGGTGATGTAGTCGAGATTAGGGGCCTATGGTTAAGGTGCCCATTTTTAGGGTATTACATTTTCCCCTTTGAATTGATGTGCAAATAGCGCATTGATTCAAAGAAAATTTAATGTAAAACATATTATCAGTTCTGAACTTTATGGATCACAAACCAATGAAGAGCGAGATGTTCTGCTTGATTTGAAGCGATGAAGTTGAACAAGTTAATTAAAGCGACACCGATCCTGAACTTGATTGAACTAGGACCGACAAAGAGCGAGATACCGATCTTGAACTTGATGGATCAAGAAACGAGTATCGATCTAGAACTTGATTGAACTAGATTGAGTGAAGAGACGAAACTGATTCCGAACTTGATTGAACAAGAACTGATTAGAGAAAATGTCCATCTTGATTTGAAGCGATGAAACTGAACACCTATTTGGATTGAGCATTATTCAAACAAAGACAATGTCAGCTTGATTTGGTGCGATGAAACTTATATGCCCCTATAGATTGATTCAATTTTGAAGAACACTAGAGTTTTGTTTGATAAAATAGATTTTCTGCTTGACTTAGATGAAGATTTGAAAAATATTTAACTTTAGATGATGATAATGATGACGTAATGATGATGCCCCCTCGGGAGTGAAATTGAAAGATGGCAAGGGTACAACGATTTTAGGCAATTTTGAAAAAAAAAATGTTTGTTTGATTGATGAGAATTTGAGCACAGAGATCGATGTAAGAATTAGTGTGAGATCAGAATTGATTTGAGTGCAAAAATGATTCAAAAATTTACTTGAGGATGAAAGTGCTAAGTTGTCAACGTTGTGAAATTTCGACTAGAAAATTGATGTCAAATTTTGATTTTGATCTAGAAAATGGACTCAGGACAGTTGATTTAGCTTAGAGTACAAATTTTATGTCCATCGAAGCAAGTTTGAAGATTAGGGTTTTGGCTATATAAGGGGTTCAATGTGTCTTTGTCAATTCATTTTTACCTCTTAAAGTTCAAAATTTGAAAAACCTCATGCGAAGAAAAATGGCAATTCTGATTCAACAGCATCGATTTGAACACCAAAGATGTCATAATCAACTTCAGAACTATCCCCCAGTAGTAAGTGATCGATCTCAAGCCTTGTGCATTTCTTATTTTTTGAATTTTTGTTGAATTTCTCATTTTTAATTTCGTGTTAAGTTGGCTAGTGTCGTTTTATCATTCGGTTTAATATTGTTTCTCGTACGAGTATCTAACAATTTGTGTTTTTGTCGTATGGTGTCTACTCTTATATCATATGAGGATGTTCTTCATAGACCATTTAATCGTGTTGCATGTTAGTATTTGTCGTATAAGAGTGTTTACTCGTGCGGCTTGTAATGTTTTGTCATACGAGTTGCTTCTTGACTGTGGTAACTCGTATGGAAAACAGTGTTGATTTTTAAGGACCAAAACATCAACTTTTGATTTTCAATGTTGTAAATTTAGATTCGTTAGCATGTTTAACACATTCTTAGCTCAAATTCAATCGCGTATTAATGATTTTTTTTGTTCAATTTTGCAGGTTCAATTGCCAGATATACAATTTTGGTGCACATATCTACCAACTATGAGATTGGTGTGTGACTTATCAGATGCACAGAGAGGGAACATTGGGTTGTGTGGATTTAGACACTTGCTTCAAATGTTGGATAAATGTGTAAATCATGGTTTATTGACTACATTGGTTGAGCGTTTCCATTCTGAGCATAACACATTTCATTTTCCGATTAGAGAGATGGCTATCACTCCTAAGAATATTTACATGATTTTGAGGATTCCTTTTGCTGGAGATAAGGTAGATTACAATTCGACTCCATGACCGGGTATTGATTATCTTAGACAAATTTTCCATGATGACACTATCCTTGATCGTGCTATCAATTGGGATAATTTGTTGAGTAGGTATGGTACATAGTACCCTCTTGCTTGCATTTTAGCTGGCATGATTGGTTGTTTCATGATGCCTGATAGAGGACAACAAGGATTCTTATGTGAATGGGGTATAATTCTAGAGAGATTGTTGACTCATCCAGTTAGATTAGGTTGGGGTTCATGCTTACTTGCGCATATGTACCATGAGATGCATGAGATCGCCTATAAAGGGGTAAAGAGTATGGTGACAGGTGTTCTATTGTTGCAGATATGGGCATGGGAGCATATCCCAATTTGTGGACCTATTATGGATAATTTGAGGGAGGCACATGAACCTATTGTGTGTCGATATTCAAGTTATATCACATAGCCCCACCTGGGCAAGACTGGTTTTAGGAGGAGGCAGTTAGATGACTTGATAGATGTAGCATGGAGGCCATATAGGGGTCTAGAGCTATGGGATGATTGGAGGGTACAACAAAGATATATGTTTATGACTAGACCTCTCATCGGTAGATTGGGTATTATTATTATTAAGAGGTTTATAGTGTCTAGGGTTTTGAGGTAGTATGGGAGACCACAAAGTATATCCCAAGAGTTTACATCTTATGCTAGATTTGGGGATGAGGAGAGATTGTTGGCATATGCACACTTCAATGAGACATTGTATGTGATTGAAGGTTTTGTCATTGATGGCAACCTTGCAATCCTATGGCACCAGAAAAGACATTATACTGGCATAAGCAAATCACACTCCACACCGGCACTCAGGACACCAGCACCGGCATAGAAGAAAGGAAGTATACCGGCACAGAGGCTGATGAGATTTTTGTTATATTACATTTTGTTTATTATTGTAAAAATTGTGTAAGCCGACTTGAAAATTGTAAAATGACTCTTATATATAAAAGAGATCATTGTAGACATTTTGTAATGTGAAGAATATGTAATGTAGAAGCATTAAGGAAAATATTAGGCAAACCTAGTGTGCGAAATATAGGTCAAGGGGTATATGTAAAGAACAAAGCAGGAACTGGTACTGAATCAAGCATTGAAGATGCTATTGTAAAGCAGTACAAGATACTAGATTTGTATAATCCTTATTGTAAGTCCGTGAGACTTCCCATTCAGCAATGAGTTGTAGGCAGTTGGCCTTCCTGCATGTGCAGGCCCCTATTGTAAGTAATATTCTCTTATTGGCCAGTGAGTGAATATTGTGGGTCACAAATCCCATCGAGGTTTTTCCCACACCGGGTTTCCTCATTAACATCTTGTGTTATGGTGTACTTTTCATGTGGATGTTCTTGATTCTGTTTATTGCATTATTTCTTACATACCGGTACACTGTTATATTATGTTCTGCATGTTTTAAGTTAGGAAATTCTAATCACCGGTTAGATACTAATTCACCCCCCCCCCCCTCTCAGTATCTGTGGGACCCCTAACAATTGGTATCAGAGCTTGGTCCTCTATTTTCAAAAGCCTAACAACTTGAGGAAGATCTTGTCACTGGTAAAGATGGAAAATCTGATGAAGCAACTTGAAGGAGCTCTTACAGACTATGATGCAGAGAAATTGAAAAATATCAAACTAGAAGATGATTTAAGGGCAGCTTAGGATATCATTCAGGAACTTCAAGAAAATTTTACTGTTGCAAGAAATGAGAGAAGATAACTTTGTGAAAAATTGCAAAATGAGAATCATGAAAAGGAATCACTTAATGATATGATAAGCAAGTTGAAACAAGAGATCATGACAACAAAAAATGAAATGCAAAATATGACAATGAGATTTTGCAAAGAAATTAAGGAAAGGAAGAAGAATGAAGAAGAATTGAAAAGAAGACTAAGTGATGCAGCAAATGAGAATACAAGACTTAGCTATGAAAATGACATGTTGAAGAGAGATCTGATGCTTATTCAGAATGACTCAAATGAACTGATGAGACAAAAATAAATCTTGGAAAGAGAACTGGAAACTGCAAATCAACACAAGGAAAAATTCAAGAAAAGCTCAGAGGAACTTGGCACCTTGCTAAAGAATCAAAAACCTAAAGGTGACACTTCTGGAATTGGCTTTGAAGTTGGTGAAAGCTCCGGTACCGCAAATATTCAGGATCACAGCAAACCGGTAAGACAACCTAATGCTTATAAATTCAATGGAAAATGCTTTAACTGTAATAAGTATGGTCGTAGAGAAAATGAATGTAGATCTAGAAATTATTAGAATATCAACACACCCACCGGTCAATGTTCTAAATGCAACAAAGTTGGTCACAACTCTGAAAACTGCAGAATGAATGTGAGATGTTATGTTTGTGGAAGATTTGGACATTTATCTAATCAATGCAGAACCCAAACCGGCATAGGTTATGGAAAAGCTATTCAGAAGAATAATGTAACTTGTTATGCATGTAACAAGATTGGGCATATTGCTAAATTCTGTAGAAGTAAAGGAACACCGATAGACAACAAAAGTTCTAGCTTGAAAGGTAAAGAAAAAGTTGAAGAGGTTAAGCAAGAATTCTCAAAACAATGGATTAGAAAAGCTAATCTAAATATTGGGAATACTCCTCCACTGGTAGAACCAACCAATACTTCACCGAAAGGACAAAGTGATGCTTCACCGGAAGGACAGAGCAGTGCTCCACCGGTAGGAAGTTCTTCATCTAATTGAAGAAAATTTCCTTGATGTTTTGGCAATCTAATGACACATGTGCTATTATTCCCTCGATTAAGATAAGAAGTTGAAAATTACCTATTACCAACAAAAAATGTTAAGTGAATACTTAACCAACATGCAATTAATGTGGTAGATGGCGAAGAGACATTATAAAATTAAGGTTTTGGCTCCATTTCATTTCACCATGATTTCAAATTCTCTAAGAGCGCGAAGACTCCGAGCTAAGGCATTTCGAGCAAGAAGCAAGCACACTACAAGCAATCATCCATCCAAGGTAGTAAAAGGTATTTAATCATGGCATCCACCTCTGCAATTGAATACATAGCAAACCCTTCTATTGTTGAAGTAATAAAAAGACCTAGGCCCGTATCTCAGTTAGTTCTTGAGATAGTAAAGAAGGATGATACCTTAGGTACTTTTTCTCAAATTCCTAAGGGAGTTGTATATGCTGAAGACCCCAGAATGTACATCCACTACAACATTGAAGAGTTAGGAGATGAGGAAATTAAAACCATGTATAAAACCATGATATGTGATAATACCAGCAATGTAAAAGATGAACACAAGATCATTGAGACCCTAGGATTTACAGATATCCTTAGCATTCCTGAATTTCCAAAGGATGTGATTAGGATAGTTTTAAGAAGGGTACATGGAGAATTTTTCTGGTTAGATGCAATCCATAAAATCACCAAGGAAGTTGTGAAAGCTGTCATAGGGTTACTGACCACCGGTAAAAGACCAGATAAAACCAAGAAAGTTTCCAATAACCTAGTTATAGACCTAACTGGTGCAACATTTGACAAGAGGTCTCTAAGGGTTAATGATGTAAAAGATATCAATGTGAGATTCATCAGTATGATATTAGGATATAAAGCTACTCATGCTAATAGACTTAATTTAGTTTCAATCTTATGCATTAAGAGTGCTTATGATATGGTAATAGATAATGCAAAAATTGACATATGTGAATGGTTAAAGGATGAATTAATTGACAATCTTGGAAAGATCAAGAAGGACAAGAAAGGAACTTTCAGATTTGGAAATCTATTAGTATGTTTGATGCTACACATAACAAAACAAGTTCCCAGTATAGGTTACAAAGAACTTGGATATGACATACCAGTAGGCAAACAATTGACTAAACTATTCATTAACATGGGTGAGAACAAGGAAAACAATATTAATGACTTTTTCCAAACATTAAAAGCCAAAATGAAGAAAAGAGTAAGGTTATCACAGAAGATTGTAGACAAATACAAAGATGATATATGCTTTGTCATCAAGAAAGATGAAATCTGGATGGAAGCGGTCATCCCAAGGACAGTTTGGGTAACCGAGATGGGCTATGAAACAGATGATCACATAGTTGAAAAATATGCCAAAGCACTTCTGGAAGCCCCCAAAGAACCAAAAGAAGAAGTATTTGGTAGTGCTGAAACCATAGAAAGCCAAATACAATCAAAGAAAAGGGTGAAAAAGGTTGAGGCAGTTGTAAGGAAAGGGTCCAGACAAGCAAAAGCCATTAAGGAAGATGTATTGAAGAAAACCGGCATAACAAAGGATGAGTTAGCAGCTCCATAGCCTGAAACTCACCGATCACCGGTAGGTACTTCTTCAGAAAGTGACATGCCTACAACTTTCAAAAGAGTTGTAAGAAAAAGAGATCCCTCACTGGCAACCATACCTTCACCTAGGAGGACAAGGCAAAAGCAACAAGCAGTGAGATCTCCAGTAAGAAAGGCCACACCATAGAAGAAACTGACACCCAAGAAGAAGAAAAGGGCAAACAAAGACTTGGCCCCTCTTGATATACTGTTAAATGAAATCATAGAGGAAGGTAAACTAAAGAACATAGAGAAAATATATGACACTCTAACAACTGATGAGAAAGAGCAAGTTGAAAACAGTGTTATATTGCACATGGATATGTACAAGAAATTTTTGATGGAAGTAGTCAATGAAATTCCTGATGAATTATTCAAAAGAATAGAGGCAAGAAGACAAGCAGTGATAGAATTGGATAAGAAAATAAAAATTGAGAAGTTACTTGTTGTATATCCGGTAAACTCTCCACAAGAAATTGATGATCTGATTGCAAAGGCCAACCGATCAGTATTCTCTACTACACACCAACATATTTCACTAACGGCAGGAAGAGTTAATGAAGTGACAGAGGAAACAAAAGATGGATGGGATATATTCCTAGTTGAGAAAGAAAAGCAAGAAGATTACAGGAACCCTAAACCTATAAAGGTATATCAGAAAGATAGAGACAAAGGGAAAGGTAAAGTTGGTCGGCCACCGAGTATCAAGGTTAGAGACAACTTACCCCCACCTTCTTTTACCCCACCAGTAAAATCAACAACTACTGAAGATCAACCGACAGCTGAGAGTATGGATGTAGAGGATAATAATCCTAATCCTGAAGTCCCATATACTATGAATGTTGATTCTCAGAAGATCAACATAGTAGTAGACAAAGATACAACTGTTAAGTCAAATATGGCTAGTGAGCCTCTGGTAGCAGGGGAAATAGATAAACTGGCAGAAAATAAAGAGCAAAAGGTAGAGACTGAGACACAGACTGAGGCAATGCAACATACAAAGAAACAAACAGAGCTAAAGGCTCCAGAATAACAACAACCGGAACAGGTACATAAGGAAACAGTGCCACCGGCAACTAGTGAAGTAGGAAAACTAGTGCTTAAAGAAATGCAGACACAAACAGACCTACCAGAGGTCAATACAAGCTTGGTTACTTCCACCGATACTCAGATTGTTGGATCATCATTAGGATATAAATCAATAGATGTGACTAAGGTGTTATTAGATTCTATCAAGAAAATAACCGACTGCAGCTCACAAGCTTACAAAGCAATTGATGATTCCATACCAATTTTGAAGGTAATTGCTCCCAACTATAATATAGATAACAAAGATTCTTTAGGACAATTGGATACATTGTGTAAATATATCTCAGAAAACATTGAGAAAATAAAAGAAGAGTCAGTGAAGGATAAAGTAGAAGTGGCAAAATGGAAATTCTTTGATGAGGAAATAAAGAAGTGTAATAGAGATTTTGACACACTTCTATCGGAACTATGTAATTTGTTGAAAGAATACAAAAATCTGTATAAAGATACTTGTAAAACAAACTTTTTGACTATAGATATTGACAAGAAAATGAGCAAGGTAGAGGATGAGATAAATAAACTTGCAGATAATTTTGTCAACTCACCTGATACACTATCAGTTTTTGAGGAGAAGATAACAAATTTTGAGGAAGAACTACTCAAATTGGAAAGAGAGAAAGAAAGAATAATAAATAAGGCAAAACATTTGAGATCTAAACTAAGTCCAAGATTGGACTATCTAGCATCTTTGTTGAAGGAAATTTCTGAGACATTAATACAAGGAAGTAAAACACCGGCAGAGCATTTGCAACATCTCACCGGTACAGTGAAGAGAACAGAGACAACAATAAAGGATAGCAAGAAGGTTATGGATAGTATAAACTTGATTTTGGGAGATCTTTTTCAAATTATAACTACCCAGCTACAAGGTTGAAACCACAAACTCTACTGACATCTTGACAACCTTTGTCATTGATGCCAAAGGGGGAGTAGTGGGATGAGAAAATTCAAATCATGGGAATCATATGCTCAAGGGGAGAACACATATTTTTGGTAATATTTTTGGACTACACATTTTTGGATACTTTTTGAAATTTCTCATGAGTCTTGCCATCAAAGCCAAAGGGGGAGATTGTTCGCATATGCACACTCCAATGAGACATTCTATGTGATTGAAGGTTTTGTCATTGATGGCAACCTTGCAATCCTATGGTACCAGCAAAGACATTATACTGGCATCAGCAGATCACACTCCACAACAGCACTCAGGACACCGGCACCGGCACAGAAGAAAGGAAGTATACCGGCACAGAGGCCGACAGGATTTTTGTTATATTACATTTTGTTTACTATTGTAAAAATTGTGTAAGCCGACTTGGCAAATTGTAAAATGACTCTTATATATAAAGGAGATCATTGCAGACATTTTGTAATGTGAAGAATATGTAATGTAGAAGCATTAAGGGAAATATTAGGCAGACCTAATGTGCGAAATATAGGTCAAGGGGTATATGTAAAGAATAGAGCAGGAACCGGTACTGAATTAGACATTGAAGATGCTATTGTAAAGTAGTACAAGATACTGGATTTGTATAATCCTTATTGTAAGTCAGTGAGACTTCCCATTGAGCAGTGAGCTCTAGGAAGTTGGCCTTCCTGCATGTGCAGGCCCCTATTGTAAGTAATATTCTCTTATTGGCCAGTGAGTGAATATTGTGGGTCACAAATCCCACCGAAGTTTTTCCCACACCGGGTTTCCTTGTTAACATCTTGTGTTATGGTGTACTTTTCATGTGGATGTTCTTGATTCTATTTATCGCATTATTTCTTACATACCAGTACACTATTATATTATGTTCTGCATGTTTTAAGTTAGGAAATTCTAATCACCGGTTAGATACTGATTCATCCCCCCCTCTCAGTATATGTGGGACCCCTAACAAAGATGAGTATGGGCACCTAGACTCTCATATTCCTTGACCATGCAGGATTTAGCGGGTTTACAGTCGCAGAGCTAGGAGTACCTGAAGGATGTGGCAGATGCAAGGGTATTTCCCTAGTATAGAG
The DNA here is from genome assembly GCF_030272615.1 of Cryptomeria japonica. Lineage (NCBI taxonomy): Eukaryota > Viridiplantae > Streptophyta > Pinopsida > Cupressales > Cupressaceae > Cryptomeria > Cryptomeria japonica. The sequence continues at coordinate 77,935,384 of NC_081405.1, forward strand.
ATTGGTTTCAGAGACACCCCTTTCCGTGATTTAGAGATCCTAGAAAGCATGCACCTCATATAGATGAGGTTGAGGAGGATGTACCAGCATAGGCATAGGTACCAAGTCAGGTATAGGGATGGGTTCAGGCATAGGGACAAAGAGCAGATCCACCTAGGTGGATAGGAGGTGATCCTATTGCGAGTAGCAACAAGGAACCAATGACTAGGCAGTAGAGGAGGAGGGGAGAGGGTGGATCCTTGGGAGTAGGTGGTGGAGAGGAAAATGATGATAGGGGAGGAGATGTTGCAGTAGATGTAGAGATGGGTGAGGCAGCAGGACAGACACCTGGAGATATCATATATACCCTAAGAGGGAAGGTGTGGGGTTTGCAAACACAGATGGCAGTGGCACAGACATAGATCGCAGAGCATTAGCAATGGCTACAGAGCCTAAGGACAGAGAGATACCAAGAAATGCAGAGAGTGAGAGCCGAGTGGGATCAATAGTTTCATATATTGAGAACAGAGCTACCTACTTCTCAACATGAGGTCCTTCATCAGATTAGCCACACAACATACTATGTAGAAGCATACAGTGCAGCAGTGCTAGTAGACAGACAAGTGGTTCCTTATTCGTAGTATATGGCATGGTCACAGGGAGCATAGGCACCTACATAGGTTTATCCTTAGCAGGCACCTCCTCCACCACCAAGCAATGAGGGAGAGGGTCATAATTAGATTTTGACGTTTTGTGTTATTTTGCACACCCCTTGTTTTTTGGTACTCGATGTATATCTTGCTCTGATAGACATTGGATATAACAGTTGATGTCATTTTTACCCTTTGACATTGATATTTTGATGAGAGATATATGAGATTGTTATTTGATCTTATTATTCTTGTGTTGAGTTACATGAGATGTTTTGTGAGATATCCTTCTAAATGCTTTTGTTCTATATGAATGCATTTCTTTTCAGTATGTATGTATGTAATGCAGATGAATATGAATGTTTTTGTTTCTTTTTCATATGCAATAAATGATAACAATGATGAGCCAAGTATGTAAAATTATATATATATTTTTTGTTTTTCATGCAATAGTATGAATGCAAATGAATGCGTATGCAAACTAGGAATGAGTCATTGAATTTTAATTTTCTTTTTATCATCACTGAGAATTTTACAATGTCATAAATAAACATAAGCATCAAGGCATGAAGAGTCAGGATGAATTGAATGTTATGTCATTTTTAATATAACCAACCAACATAAGCACCAAGGCATAAAGAGCTAGGATGACCTGAATGTTACCTGCGTGCAAACACACCAAACAAAGTAGAGTTCCATCCTTGTTATATGAAAAATTGATTATCATGTCCGCAATGACCCTTGTATCATTCATATCCTAGGACAAGACTGATTTTTTGAGGAGGTAGTTAGATGACTTGATAGTTGTAGTATGGAGACCATATAGGGGTCTAGAGTTGTGGTATAATTGGAGGGTACAACAAAGATGCATGTTTATGACTAGACCTCTCATCGGTAGATTGGGTACTATTATTAAGAGATTTATAGTGTTTAGGGTTTTGAGGTAGTATGGGAGACCACAGAGTATATCCCAGGAGTTTATAGCTAATGCCAGATTTGGGGATGAGGAGAGATGAGGATGGGCACCTAGACTCTCATATGCCTTGACCATGTAGGAGTTAGCGGGTTTACAATAGCAGAGATGGGAGTACCTGGAGGATGTGGCAGATGCAAGGGTATTTCCCCAATATAGAGATTGGTTTCAGACACACCCCTTTCCATGATTTAGAGATCCTGGAGAGAATGCACCTCATATAGATGATGTTGAGGAGGATGTACCAGCAGAGGAATAGGGACCAAGTCAAGTACAGGGATGGGTTCAGGCATAGGGATGGATAGTAGATCCACCTAGGTAGATAGGAGGTGATCCTGGTATGAGTAGCAGCAAAGAACCAATGACTGGTCAACAAAGGAGGAGGGGAGAGGGTGGATCCTTGGGAGTAGTTGGTGGAGAGGCAAATGGTGATAGGGGAGGAGATGCTATAGTAGATGTAGAGATGGGTGAGGAATCAATAAAGACACCTGGAGATATCATCCGTACCCTAAGAGGGAAGGTACAGGGTTTGCAGACACAGGTGGCAGTGGCACAGGCACAGATCGCATAATGTGAGCGACAGATGCAGAGACTAAGGACAAAGTGATACCAAGAAACGCAGAGAGTGAGAGCAGAGCGAGATCAGGAGTTTCAAAGATTGAGAACAGAGCTAGCTGCTTCTCAGTGTGATGTCCTTCATCATATTAGTTGTGCAACATACTATGCAGCAACATACAGTGCAACAGTGCCAGTAGACAGACAGGTGGTGCCTTACTCATAGTATATGTAATAGTCAGAGGGAGCACATGCACCTAGATAGATTGATCCTCAACAGGCACCTCCTCCACCACCAGGAAATGAGGGAGAGGGTCATATTTAGATTTTGACCTTTTGTGTTATTTTGCACACCCCTTTTTTTTGGTACTCGATGTATTTCTTGCTCTGATAGACGTTGGATATGATAGTTGATATCATTTGTACCCTTTGACATTGATATTTTGATGAGAGATATATGAGTCTGTGATTTGATCTTATTGTTCTCGTGCTGAGTTACATGAGATGTTTTGTGAGATGTCTTTCTAGATGCTTTTGTTCTATATGAATGCATTCCTTTTCAGTATGTATGTATGTAATGCAGATGAATATGAATGTTTTTGTTTCTTTTTCATATGCAATAAATGATAATAATGATGAGATAAGGATGTAAAATTATATATATATATATATATATATTCATTTTTCATGCAATAGTATGAATGCAAATGAATGTGTAAGCAAACTAGGACTGAGTCATTGAATTTTAATTTTCTTTTTATCATCACTGAGCGTTTTACAATGTCATAAAAAACATAAGCATCAAGGCACGAAGAGTCAGGATGACCTGAATGTTGCGTCATTTTTAATATAGCCAACCAACATAAGCACCAAGGCATAAAGAGCCAAGATGACCTGAATGTTACCTGCATGCAAACACACAAGACAAAGTAGAGTTCCTTCCTTTTTATATGAAAAATTGATTATTGTGTCCGCAATGACCCTTGTATCGTTCATATCCTAGGACATATTAATCATGTATCCAGATTGCATAATAAATAAATTTACTCGAAACAGACAAGGAAATGATTCCAACCTCCCTGTAGCATACAAATAAACAGAGTCGAGGTATGTGTGGCAACTTCACCTTGATGTGAAGGCACTTATCACAGACACCCAGCTTATGAGATGTTTTCAGATCATTAGAATCATTCCTACAAGCAAAAAATAAAGAAAAGTATTATGCCCCTAGTCCGTGCTCCTCTTAGTCAAGATAGACTTCTTTGAGTTACTAAGAAGGAATAATAATCGAAAACCAAGTTAAAAGACAACATTCAAAGAAAATTTCAATCAAAGCTTAATCATTTTTCAGTGATTGTTTTAAGTGTTCTTGCTTTATGTTTATTCAGTGGTAAAACTCAGTAGTGGATAGGAGATAGGTGACTGACTCAAATTGGATGACCTGGTACTACCGACCGAAAGATGACCTGGTTGAACTACTTAGGACATTTAAATGGACCAGTTGATTTCCCTAAGACTAGGACATTGATTGGTTTCAAGCCATGAGGGTTCAAAGAAGAACCAAGTTATCACAAAAGTGACTAAAGGATATATACAAGCTAAAGCGCAGATGCAGAAAAATAGGAAATAAAGCAAGAAATGTCAAATTTGTGTTGATAGATGGAGTGCTTTGAGTACAAGAGGTGCATGTTTACCAGGTTTTTGCCTGCTTGGCAAATATTATTTCTTTTTTTTTACTACCAAGGTGCCTGTTTACCATGTTTTCACCAAGGCATTTTTCTTTTATATTTTATATTTTCTTTTCTTTTCTTTTCCTCTTTTTTTTTTTTTTTTTTTCAAGACTTTTTCTGATATTTTGGATTTTTTCAGGACTTTTTCACTATACAAATTATTGGAGAAAATAATGTTAGGTGTAGAATTTCTTCAAGTGGATGGTGTTGATCGGTTCACAGAGTTGTTCTCCTTCCGATGTTGAGAGTTGATAAGCACTAGAGCCGAAGGTTGTAGTAACGATGTAGGGACCCAACCAGTTGGGTTCAAACTTTCCCTTTTGTTCTCAAAACTATTGATTTTTAGGACTCTCTCTTAAAACAAGGTTGCCAATCTAAAATTATTTGTGTCGAAATTTCTTGTTATAACCTCTAGACATTCTCTTCCGATAAGCTCGTAGATGATCAAACACCACTTGTCGATGTTCATCTAGCAATTCGAGTTCTTGTAACCTAGATATTTTGTGATCTTATCAGTGACAAGACCTTGCAGAGAAACTCTTAAAGAAGGGATTTTCACCTCTATAGGCAAGACTACTTGAGCCCCATATACCAAAGCAAAAGGTGTAGCTCATGTAGGTATTCTAATGCCTGTTCTATAAGCCCACAGTGCCAGATTAAGCTGCAGATGCCAATCCTTTCCATATTTGTTGATCGTTCTATGTAAGATAGTCAGCAAATTTTTATTAGATGCCTCAGCCTGGCTGTTACCTTGAGGGTAATATATAGAAGACTAATGATGTTTGATTTTAAAATTTTCACAAAGCTCATCTAGATCTTTGTTTTTGAACTGTCCTCCATTGTCAGTTACAATCGAAGAAGGTATGCCATACTTGCAAATGGTATAGTTAAGGATAAACATAGCTACCTGTTTTCCAATTGCTTTGATTAGCGGAACTGCTTCAAATTATTTAGTGAAGTATTCAGTAGTAGTTATGATAAACTTGTGTCCATTAGAGGATGCAAGATAGATTTGGTCGATGAGATCAAATGCCCATTGCTGAAAAGGCCAATGTGTGATAAAAGGTATTAGCTCTCTGGCTAGAGCATGTAAGAGATGCCCATGTAGTTGACACTTCTCACAAGTTTTCACAAAATTTATAGCATCTTTTTCCATATATGGCCAATAGTAGCTAGCCCTTAGCAGTTTTCAAGCTAAAGTGAGACCGTTTGAGTGAGATCCACAAATACCTTCATGGACTTCAAATAATGCATGTTGGGACTCTTCAGGTTCTAGACACCTAAGCAAAGTACTATCCAAACCTCACCTATACAAATCGTTAGCTATGATGACATACCATAAAGTGTTTCAGATTAGGTCTCTTTTCTCATTACGGGTAAGGTTATCAAGAATAAGGTCACGTAAGTAAGAGTAGATATGACTATAGCAAGATGAGTCACATCCAATAATAGAATAGACCATCTAGGACCCAAGGGAATTATAAGAAGGATAATGAAGCTCTTCCACCAGGAATTCATAGTGATACTCAAATTCATGTAGTTGTGGTATAGATTTTAATGTAGCCATAGCATCTGCGGATCTGGGAATCTACTGAAATGATACAAAAGTAAAATATTTCTTAAAGTCATCAACCATTATTTTGTAGGGAATCAATTTTTCATCCTGAGTTTGATATGTATCATTGATCTGGTTGATTATTAGCTAAGAGTCGCCATACATGTGTAGCTCAACAACCTTCCATTCAATAGTTAGTATGATTCTATTTACCAAAACTTCATATTCTGCAATATTGTTTGTGCAAGGAAAGAGGATCTTGTAAGCCTTTGGGATTGAATATATTTGAGGAGTGATAAAAATAATTCTAGTACCAGAACCTTGTTGAGTAAAAGACCCATCAAAGAACATTTTTGAGGATCACTGAGTAAGGTGCATGATGGATTAATCTGGAAATTCTATGTACAAAGGTTGATTGTCTTCAAGCGGAGAATCAACAAGTTGATTTGCAATGACCTGTCCTTTGATAGCTTTGCGTTCTATATATTCAATCTAAAATTTTGTAAGGATCATAAACCATTAAGACAATCTCCCTATAAGTGTTGCCTTGCTGAGAAGATATTTGAGCGGATCTATTTTAGCCACTAGTTTGATAGAATGTGCTAGCATATAATGTCTTAACTTATGTGATGCGAAGACTAATGCCAAACAAGCTTTCTCAATAATAGTATAGTTCATCTCATAGGACACCAATGTTCGACTAATATAATATATAGCTCTTTCCTTTTTATTCTCATCTCGTTGAGCCAAAGTGCCCCCAGTGATGTATCAATAGTTGATATGTAGAGTATAAAGGGTTTGTTTTGAATCAGTGGCATTAAGATAGGTGGATTAGAAAGATAGTCCTTGATTTGTTTTAGATGTTGTTCCAAGTCTTCATCCTAGTTGTAGGTAACTCCTTTCCATAAATATTTTGTGAATGGTTGAGCTTTATCTGCGAGATGAGAGATGAAACATCTTATGGATTGGAGTTGCCCTTGTAGAGTCCTCATTTAACTGACATTCTTCAGAGGTGGCATGTCCATGATATCTTTAACTTTTTCTGGATCCACTTCAATTCCTTTCACTGAAACAATGTATCCTAGGAGCTTGCCAGATGTGACTCTAAATGCACATTTCTTGGGATTTAATCTGAGTTTGAATTTTTCCATCCTATCTAAGATTAGACCCACTTCTGATAGATGTGTTGATCTTTTCAGAGATTTGAGTAGAGTATCATCGATATAGTCCTCCATGTTTTTGTGCATCATATCATGAAAAATTGTTTTTATAGCTCTTTGATAAGTGGCGCCTGCATTCTTTAAGCCGAAGGGCATTACATTCCAGCAGAAAGTTCCCCATGCACAGGTGAATGTTGTTTTCTCTTGATCCTCAACTACAATTTTGATATGATTGCATCTAGAAAAACCATCCATCAGAGAGTACATTTCATAACCAACAGTCATGTCTATGTTGGGCAGTGGAAAATCATCTTTTGGACAAGCTTTGTTTAAATATCTAAAATTTGTGCAAACACGTACTAATTTGTCAAGTTTGGAAATAGGTACAATATTAGATATCCACTTAGCATAATCAATTCGTCTAATGAATCTAACTTTTACTAATTTTTCTATCTTAGCCTTAACAAGTAATGCAATATGAAGATGCATTTTTCAAAGTTTTTGCTTCATAGGTTTAACTCCGGGATCAATAGAAAGATGATGCATTATGAGGTTAGGATCCAGACTCGCCATATCAACATATGTCCATGCAAAAATGATCTTCTTTTCCATGAAGAAATTAGAAAATTCTTTCAGTTCTTCTACTGACAAGGATTGAGCTACATGTATGGTATGTTGAGCTTCTTTTGTTCCAATGTTTACTGACTGTGTAGATTCAATCAACACTGATAATTGCTCTTGAAAGTGATCAAGCAAAATATCAAGTATCTCGCCTTCAGGTGCCCCAGAGAGGTTTTCACCGTTAAGTGCATTCTTTATGTTTACTATTTTTTAATATAACACCGCCACAATGTGGTTTTCACCATCAGAACACTTATTTTCTTTTTTTGATTTTTGAGACTAAGATACTTGACATCTGCTGCTATCATGTTCTCACTTTGTTCACTAGTGGAAGAGCCCATTTGTTCAACTGCATTAAGATAATAGGCTAATGTATAGTCATTGGCAAAGGTAGGTATATTCAAAGGTTTATCTTGGAGAGTACAGTCAATAAGATCAGGATGTACCAGGGATAAAGATTTAATAGGTTCAAGGGAATTCACGGTATTGTCATCACAACCTCAGACCGATAAGTTGAGTTCTAGAAGACTACCTTGCGTAAGCATCTCGAGACTAGGAAGAGTTAGAACATGATTATCGAAGTTTACATTAGTATTTCGGGGACCTACCCCAACAAACCTACCACTAGCACCATCCTATACTTCGGATTGAACTACATATCATGGTTCAACAATAACAGGTTCATTAGGCAAAGTTTCGACATTCATGACAAAGTAGTCATAGTTTGGTGTTGAATAAGAAATATCATAAATAGATCTTATTTCAAAGTGATCATAGTCAAAAGATGAAGCCTCTGACTCCTCTTCAAGTGGCTTAGTGAAAGCATGTATAGTATCAATATCTACATCTTTGATGTTGCAAGTTCCTTCATGATTTGGTTCAATGATCACTTGTAGTTGACATACCTGTTGACATAAGCTTGATGACTCTGTTAGTCTATGTCATCTTTCCCATTCAGCTTCCTCTGGACTAATGATCAACCTTGCGTCTGTAGCCTCTAATTCTTCATTTTTAGTCCCATAACTGATTTCCTCTATCTCATTGGAGGGAGATATAGTGTTGGCAAATGCACACTCCAATGATATATTGTAGGTGATTGAAGGTTTTGTCATTGATGGCAACCTTACAATCCTATGACACCGGCAAGGCCATTTACTGGCACTAGCAAGGTCAAACTCTACACCAGCACATAGACCACCAACACCGACAGTGAAAGGAAGCATACCGGCACAGAAGCCGACAAGAATTTTGTTTCTAATATATATGAGTCATTTAACAACTTGCCAAGGCGGCTTACAATGATTTTACAATAATTAACAAAATATATTAGAAACTGGTAAGACAACTTACTGCTTATAAATTTAATGGCAAATTCTTTAACTGTAACAAGTATGGTCATAGAGAAAATCAATGTAGATCTAGAAATTATCAAAGCACAAATACACCCACCAGTCAATGTTCCAAATGCAACAAAGTTGGTCATAATTCAAAGAATTGCAGAATGAATGTAAGATGTTATGTTTGTGGAAGATTTGGACACTTATCTAATCAATGCAAAACACAAACTGGCATAGGTTATGGGAAATCTATTCAGATAAATAATGTGACTTGTTATGCTAGTAACAAGATTGGACATATTGCTAAATTTTATAGAAGCAAGTCCTCATCGGCAAGTAATAATGGTGCTAGTTTGAAAGGTAAAGAAAAGGTTGAAGAAGTAAAGAAGGAATTCTCAAAACAATGGATCAGGAAATCAGATCTAAATGGTGATAGGAACACTCCTCCACCGGCATAATACAGCAACACTCCACCGACAGTAGACTCTTCATCTAACTGAAGAAAATTCTTTGAGGGTTTGGTAATTAAATATGAAACATGCTATTATTCCCTCGACTAATGGTGAGAAGTTGAAATTACTTCTATACTGGCAGATATGTTAAGTCATTACTTAACTAGCAAGCATTAAATGTGGTGGTTGGCAAAAAATAACATTATAAATTAGTGTTTTGGCTCCAATTTCATTTCACCGAGCATTCAAACATTCGAAGAGCATGAAAATTCTTGAGCAAAGGCATTTCAAGCAAAGAAGAGAAGAAATTCATCAAGCAATCATCCTTAAGGCAGATAAAGGTATTTATATCCATGGCTTCTTCATCTATTCCTGAATTCATAGCAAACCCTATTGTAGTCAAAGTGATTAAATGCCCTAGACCCGTATTCCAGTTAGTTCCCGAGATTGCCAAGAAAGATGATAATGTTGGTGCATTTTCTCAAATCCCCAAAGGAGTAGTTTTTGTTGAAGACCCTAGAATGTAAATACATTGTCACATAGAAGAATTAGGTGATGAGGAAATCAAGAGCATGTATAAATCAGTAATCTATGATGAAACCAGCAATGTTAAAGCTAAACACAAGATAGTAGAAACCCTAGGTTTTACTGAAATTCTCAGTATTCCGGATTTCCCTAAGGATGTTATAAGGATAGTTCTAAGCGGGGTTCATGGTGAATTCTTCTGGTTAGACTCAATTCATAAAATCACTAAAGAGGCAGTAAAAGTTGTGACAGGGTTACCTTCCATCGGTAACAGGCCTGATAAAACAAAGAAGGTCTCAAATGACCTAGTGATTAACCTAACAAGTGCAACATCTGATAAGAGATCCTTAAGAGTAAATGATGTAACCGACATCAATGTCAGATTCATTAGCATGATTTTAGGCTACAAAACCACACATGCAAATAGGTTAAATTCAGTCTCTAGCCTATGCATAAAGAGTGCCTATGATATGATTAAAGATAATGCAAAAATAGATGTATGTGAATGGTTGAAAGATGAACTTATTGACAATCTTGGAAAGATAAAGAAAGGCAAAAAGGGGACATTTAGATTTGGAAACCTACTTGTCTGTTTAATGATGCACATAACAAAACAGGTGCCTGATATCGGTAATAAAAATCTTAATTTTGATATACTGGTAGGCAAACAATTGTCTGATTTACTAAATAACATGGGTGAAAACAGAGAAAAGAATATAAATGAGTAATTTCAGGCATTGAAGGCCCGAATTAATACTAAAGTCAAATTATCACAAGCAATTGTAAATAAGTATAAGGATGAAAAATGCTTTGTTATTAAGAAGGATGAGATTTGGATGGAGGCAATTATCCCAAGAACCATTTGTGTTACTAAAATGGGTTATGAAACTGATGACCACATAATTGAAACATATGCAAAAGCCCTCCTGGAAGCACCCAAGGAACCTAAAGAAGAGGTATTTGGTAGTGCTAAGACTATTGAAAATCAAACCCAATCAAAGAAAAGGGTAAGAAGGTGGAAGCAACAGTTAGAAGAGGATCTAGACAAGCTAAAGCTATCAAGAACACGCACCTAAATAAACTAGTATTACTGAAGATGAGTTAGAAGCACTACAGCCAGAAACTCAACTTTCACTAGTTGCAACCTCTTCGGAAAGTGATATGTCAGCTGCATTTAAAAGAGTTGTCAGAAAAAGGGAACCTTCACCGGTATCTACACCTTCTCCTAGAAAAACCAGATAGAAACAACAGGCAGTAAGGCCCCCGGCTAGAAATGTAACTCCAAAGAAGAAGTTAACACCCAAGAAGAAGACTCAACAAACCATTACTCCAATTGACAAACTTCTAAATGAAATTAAAGAGGATGGAAAGCTGAAAAACATCAATAAATTATATGATTCATTATCAGTTGATGACAAGGAGAAAGTTGAAAACAGTGTAATTCTACACTTGGACATTTACAAGAAATTTTTAATGCAAGTTGTAGATGAATTATCGAAAGAACTGTTTAAAAGACTTGAAGCTAGAAGGGAAGTTGTTGTAGAGCTTGATAAGAAAATAAAAGTTGAAAAACTACTTGCTGTTTATCTTCTCAACTCACCAAAAGAGATAGATGATCTAATCTCTGAGGCTAACCGGTCAATATTTTCAACTTCACACCGACATGTAGCACTTATGGTTGGTAGAGTAAATGAGGTAGCAGAGGAAACTGCTAATGCATGGGACATATTCCTTGTAGAGAAGGAAAAGCACGAAGAATATAGAAACCCTAAACCCATCAAAGTATATCAGAAGGATTAGGATAAGGGAAAAGGCAAGGTTGGTGGACCACCTAACATAAAAAAAAAAGATAACTTATCCCCACCGCCTCTGGATACTCCACTGGTAGTTACCACTGACAATCAACTGGCTAGTGAGAGCATGGGCATACCACAAAAGGACACCAATCCCAATTCTGAGGTGTTATATACTGTGGACATTGACACACAAAAGGTCAATATTGTGGTAGATAAGGATACAACTAGGAAAACAGATATGGCTAATGAGCCACCGGTAACAAATAGTACAGAAGGTAAACCGGCAGATGATAACACTGAGCAACAGGCTCACACAGAGCAACAAGCTCCATCACAACAACAGGTTCATACAAAGACAGTGCCATCAGCAGTAGCTAAGCAATCCAAACCTTTACTTAAAGAAATGGAAACACAAACTGACCTACCAGAGGTCACCACAAGCAAGGAAATTGCTCCCATCGGTGGAATACAGATTGTTGGTTCATCAAAGGCAGAATTCAAATCAACTAATGTAACAAAAGTTCTTTTGGATTCCATAAAGAAGATAATAGATTGTAGCTCACAAGCATACAAGGCAATAGATGATACCATTCCAATTTTGAAAATGATAGCACCTAAATGTAATGTAGCTAATAAAGATTCTTTGAGTCAACTTAACACTTTGTCTAAGTATATTACTGACAACACTGTGACAGTTGAACAAATAAAAGAGGAAGCATTCAAGGAGAGATTAGAGAAGGAAAAACACAAATTCCTTGAGGAAGAAATAAAGAAGTGTACAAGGCAATTTGACACACTTTTACCGAAACTATGTAGTACACTGAAGGAATTTAAAACTTTGTACAGGGATACATGTAAAACTAACTTTTTGACAATTGATATAGACAAGAAGATCAACAAGATATAGGAGGATATAAATCAACTAGTTGATAATTTCATTAATTCATCTGATTCATTATCAATTTTTCAGTAGAAAATAACAGGTTTTGAGGAAGAACTACTAAAGTTGGAAAGAGAGAAGGAAAGAATAAAAGGAAAGGCTAAAGATCTAAAATAGAGACTTAGTCCAAAATTGGACTACCTCACCTCCTTAAGAAAAGAAATATTTGATGCTTTGATTCAAGGACAGAAAACATCGACAAAACAAATGCAACACCTCACTGGTATAGTTCAGAGGACAGAGGCCATAATAAAAGACAACAAAAAGTTCATTGAAAGCCTGAATCTAGTTTTGGCAGATCTTTTTCAGATTGTAACCAACCGGTTACAAGGGTGAAACTGGAAACCACACTCATTGACACTTTGACAACCTTTGTCATTGATGCCAAAGGGGGAGTAGTGGAATGAGAAAAATAACCAGCAAATGACTCATCAGCTCAGGGGGAGCACATATTCTTTTGGTACACAAATTTTTGGTAAGACAATTCTGGCATACTCTTTTGGATAACAATTTTTGGATTTTTCTCATGAGTGTTGTCATCAATGCCAAAGGGGGAGATTGTTGGAAAATGCACACTTCAATGAGATATTTTAGGTGATTGAAGGTTTTGTCATTGATGGCAACCTTACAATCCTATGACACCGGCAAGGCAATTTACCGGCACTAGCAAGGTTAGACTCTACACCGACACATAGACCACCGGCACTGGCAGTGAAAGGAAGCATACCGGCACAGAAGCCGACATGAATTTTGTTTAAAATATATATTTTGTTAATTATTGTAAAATTATTGTAAGCCGACTTGGCAAGTTGTAAAATGACTCATATATATAAGAGTTCATTGTAGAACATCAAAAAAAAAAAAGAGAAGAAGATGGAAGGAGATTATTAGGCGAAATAAGGCAGACCTATTATGCGAGTTATAGGTTAAGGGTTTATGTATAAAGTAGAGCTATAAACCGGTACTGGATCTAGCATAGCAGATGCTATTTTGAAGTAGTACAAGACATTGTATTTATATAATCCATTTTGTAAGTCAGTGAGACTTCCCATTTTGTAATTGAGCAGTGTACTCTAGGAACTCAGCCTTCCTGCATGTGCATGCCCCTATTGTAGCACTAATATTCTCTTATTGGCCAGTAAGTGAATATTGTGGGTCAAAAATCCCATCGAGTTTTTTACCACACCAGGTTTCCTCATTAAACTATTGTGTTATGGTGTGTTTTTCATGTGGTTGATGTTATCTCTATTTATTGCATTACTTTTTGTTTACCGACATACAATATTGATATGCTTTACATGTTTTAAGTCAAGAAAATTCCATAACTGGTAAGATAATGATTCACCCCCCCCCTCCTCGTATCTTTGGGAATCCTAACATATAGTAGGTGAAAAATTCTCTTGTGCTCTTCCTTCTTTCAGTTGTTGTTCATGATCTTCTTGTCTTTTTAGTCTTATTTCCTCTATTTCCTTTTGTAGCTTCAACCGTATTATCTCTTGTGCTTCGCCTATGATATCATTAGGTTCTTTAGGAGTTTCTTCAGTAGAGGTATTTGATAGAGGCTCTGGACCCCATTCATACTCATTCAAGTTAGTTTCTGAATCCTCTACTTGCATTCTTCCCGTATATGTGATAGGAATATTTAGTGGTGCAAACAGGTTTTTGATTCCTTCCACTTCTTCTCTTATGTCTTCTGGAATATGTATTTCTTATAGGGTTACCACTGATACAGTCGGAACTTCATTACAAGATGCTTCTTCTTTCTTGATTGTTAGTTCTTCTTGTTCTATTTCATACTCATCCTAAATTTGATGAGTATTTACTTCTTGTGATGTTTAATATAGTATCTTTTTTCTCCACTTAGGTTGTTGATGAGAAGTATGTTGTTGATTTGATTACTCTTCCAGATGGTAGCCAAGCCTAGTTTTATCATTTGCAGACTTAGTTTGTAACTTGATAGGTTTAGTGATTCCATCTTGGTGCTTTCCCAAAGGACCGATGCCTGAATATACCATACATTGAATCATATTATATCTGGGACCATATTGTTCAAGAGAAAAATCAGTGTGTTTCCCTTCTCTATTTTCACTCTCTTCTTTGAAAATCCATTTGAGAATTGTCGCCTCTTCTATTTCATCTACAAGGGAAGTAGAGGACTATACAAAAATACCATTGTAGATGACATTTTTATTTAAATTTTGTTTCTTCATAGCCTCTGATGGTTTTCTAGACTCTCTTGGTGATGGTGGAAGAGACATCAATGAGAGTATAGGTTCAATCTTGTATCCATCCATACCAGTACCTGTGATTTTTAATTTATGTTCTAAGTCTTTCATCAATGTTTCTAAACTTTGAGCTACAAAGGTTGCTCTGTTATGAGGAACAAGGGTATCGGTACCTTGTTTTAAAGCATTACAGGTGTAGGTTGTATCCGTGGGAACACTGACTTCAACCCCATTGTAGGGAAATTTCAAACATTGATGATAAGTAGATGACACTGTTTGCATCTCATGAATCCATGGTCTACCCAACAAGATGTTGTAGGAGAGGGAAAGATCAAGCACCTGAAAAATAACATCTTGTTCTACATGTACCATCCTGATCAACAATAGTACTAGACCTATAGATGTTCTTTCTTCTTCATCATAAGCTTTGATTATTATTTTCTTCATTGGATCAATGATATTATCAAAAAATCCCAACTGTATTAGTAAATTGTAGGTACATATATTCAACCCGGTGCCTCCATCTATCAAAACACGCTTGACTTGGTGCTTATGGACCATAGCTTCAATATGCAATGGCTGGTTATGTGGATGATTTAGTGAATTGGCATCTTCTTCAGAAAAAGACAGGTAGTGAGGTGAACTTAGGTGACCCACCATAGATTGAAACCGACCCACATCTAAGTCTTTAGGGACGTTAGTAGTCAGCAAAGCTTTGTCTAGAATCTCTATGAGCATAAGAGATTTTAAGTAGTTCAAGAATGGATATTTGAGTGGTGGTTTGATTTAATTATTCAACAATGCTATAACTAGAAGAAGATGATGAAGCCAGTTGTTTGGATTTAGTCGTGATTGTATCTGGCTGTTTGTTTGAAGCAGTCAGTAGGTTTGACGTTGTCAATGGATTTTATGATGTTTGATTAGGAGAGGAAGAGCACCCCTTTGAGAGTAACCTTCTTTTGAGCACGGGTTATAGCATTTGCATTTTGCATTTTATTTTATTTATCTTTAACTATGATCACATTGCAATATTCAGATTGGGAAGATTCAATCATGTTGATCACATTGTCATTGTTGGCATAGGTGTAATTGAATTTGGCATCTCCCTTGGATTTTGAGGAATCACCTTTTTCATAAGTAGTTAAAGGATCTTTGAAGGCTTTGTGATCAGCATTAGTCATATGGTTTCCAACAACCATTTTTCCAACATCGATGAGATCTTGAATCTCATGTTTGAGTTTCATGTTGTTATTTGTTGTATAACCCTTGTTTCAATGATATTCACAGTACTTGTTTTCCCTCCACCATTTAGGTTTGACCTTAGGATCATATGGTTTAGAGTTATCTAGAAATGTAATTAGTTCATTTTCCAATAGAGTTTTGAGAGATGACTCATAGGATTCTCCCAGGGGAGTAAAATCACGCTTAGGTTTTGAAACCCAGTGCTTCTCTTTAAACCACTCTTTTGATTTCTTAGGTGGGTTTCCCATAGTGCTTTCAGCTGCTTTGAGGGCTTGTGTGCCGCTAGTTAGGTTGAATACTATAGGTTTTTAATTTGGTTTGACATTATCAATGTTTCCATCATTAACAACATTTATGTTATTATCTTTGCATACTTCCTGTATTTGATCTTTTGTTTGGAACTAGAACCTTGATGTGTTTCTTTATAAAGTGATATATCTCCTTTCCTTACAAGCACATCTTCCATCTTGAGAGCACTCTCTACCATTTTGTTGAATAAAGGGTATACTTGCATTTGGATACTATATTTCAACTCACGAATCAGATTATTGACAAAGATGTCCATTTTCTCAGAATCAGTAATGGGTCATGAATACCTAGAGAACCTCTTTCTCCAATGCTGAAGAAAAGTAAGAAAAGGTTCTCCTATTTTCTATTTAGCATTAGAAAACTCAATCATTGTGATTGGATGACGAATGTTATAGGAGTATTGTTATAGAAACAATTCAACCAGTTCTTCAAAATATTTAATTCCTATAGGTAGGCTTCAGAACTATTCCATAGCTTGTCCTCCTAAACTTCTTGGAAAGAGGCGCATGAGATAAGTATGTTCATGCATGAACTCCATACATAGGGCACAAAATTATCAGACATGGTCCTAGGGATCTAAGTTGCCATCATATTTATCGAACTTAGGAATTTTGGTTCTGGAAGAAAATAGAGGCATGTAAAGACTCTTGTCGAATGGAAAAGGACAAATCGTATCCAAGGAATATTTAATAGGAGATTTGTCTTTGTCTTTCATGTCCTTAATCTCAGTTTGTAGTTCTTGTAGTTGTTTTGTCATCAATGCTAGTGGATTGTCGTCTTCTTTAGTGATAAGACTTTCAAGATTGTAATCAGGGATAAGTTTAGCTCCTTGTTTAGCCAATTCTAGAAATTGTTCTTATTTTTCTTGGGCCATGATAATCTTCATCATCTTTCTAAAGTTTTTGTCTTTTTGACATTTTACAACTGTTTCTTCTCTGGGTTCAGAAACTTCAGAATCATTGGAAGAGTAATCACTACCATTAGCCTGGATACTAATGTCATCATGAGCTTTACGTTTATCAATCTCTTTTTCTTGTCTTCCTTCAGACATATTGGAAGATAAGGATTGATCCAAAAATGGTTTGTTTGAAGATGAAGGTTTGTTTGAGTATTGTTGTTCAAAAGATTCATCAAAAATCGGTTGCTCTTGGTAAAAAGGATTGGTTTGCAATTTTACTATCTCATCCTTTTCCTTGTTCTTGTTCTTAGAGGAACTCCTGGATTGAATGGACATTTACAACTGACGTGACCGAGAGTCTGATGCGATGCAGATGTCAAGATTAAATCAAAGCTAGTTATGCATTTTAACGTAGTGATTGAGAGAGGTGACTAAGACCTAGTGTGGTTTCAGGAATGATCTATCCTGTGTAAGACATGATCTAAGAAACCTAGGTTGATTTTGATAAGTTTGATAAACGATTGATTTGAACTAGTTGGGAGATAATCAACAAAGTCATTCAACACAACAACAAAGGTACACTATAGAGGTTGTTTATCCTCAAGATTATGATGACCAAATTTACGCTCACTGCAGACTTATTAGGCAAGTATGACAATTTTAGAAAAGTATGCAAATAGACAAGTTCTGGACTGACAAAATCAGAGATTCGTACGACAGAGGATACTAACTCAAATGACAATTTTATAGGTTCTAGACAACACCGATAGTTTCTTGTACGAGTTGTTTCCTATACTTGAATGATAGTTTAATGCTTACCAGATGATAGCTTGTCAAAAACTAGAACGACTCGTATGAAAGAGTTTATAAGCTCGGACGATAATCCTCAAAGACCATAACGACAGTTTAAATAAGCCAGAACGACAAACTAGAAGACCCGGATGCCAATGTATTCAACTCGTACGATGAATTAGGAAGCTCGTACGATTAATTAGGAAGCTCATACAACTATTATGCTCAGAGATAAAATTTTGACAAGGAGACTGAGTTTTTCGAACACTAAATTTTGATTTTTTTTGTGTTTTTGAGTTTTTCTAGTATTTTTTTTTTTTTAATAGATTTTTTAGTTTTTCAGTTTTAGCTTCGGACAAAAAACACAACAAACACGTGAGATCAAAAGTGACATCAAACACAACACGCTGATTCTAAGGAAATTGGCTGAGAGAGAAAACCTTTGCTTGCAGACTCAGGTACACACCCAATAGCTAATCAGAATAATGCCACTGAGTCTCACAGAATGGATTCTCAATGTCGTATTAGCTGAATTCAAATGCTAATGGGGGCATGAAATGGCAAGTATCTTGGGAGAGTTACTATCTCTCTTGCATAAAGATTATCCCCCTTTCGAAGGTGAATCGAGTAGCTGCTATTTTAAAGTTTGTAGTAACAATTTCCATTTGAAATTACCCCTTGAATTCGATTGAGGCCTATAGCCCGACAAGGTACCGAGACAAGTTGTAGTCATGCAAGCATGATTGAGACCGTGAGGCCCTATAAAATGCCCGATATGAGAGATCTCAAAAGAGAAAACTCAAAATCCCATCCCCTGAGACTTTAATCCCAAAAGGCATATTTATTATAGTGAGTTGGAATGCTTGGGTTTAGTTGTACTCACTTGGGTCATTCTCACAGGGTGATTACTTTTTCCCACTATGACAAGCCCGCTAAAAGTTACACAAATCTCAAACTTAGAAAAAGCTTCGAGGGTCTATATTTTTGATTGTTTGTGCAGACAAGAGCATACTTTCCTACCTCTTAGATTTTTCTTCAAACACAAAAGACAAATTTGTTCATTAACCAAATAGCAATTCAAGTGCCTAAAATGGAATTTATTGAATACACGATATTTGGTTGATTCTCTTTAGGTAACCTGAAAAACCAACGCATCAGTAGTCATGTTACTTTTTATTCTTTGACATGCATGAGTTTGATTTGATAAATTCTTTGACAAGTGTTCTGCAAAAAATGAGAGAGGCTGTGAAAATCTTAGGCAAACAGAAGACAATTCAAGGTTAGTGTCAATGAAATTCAAAGCCAAGTCAAGAAAACCCTAAAAAGATAATGTTTATAGAATGATAAACTCATAAATTCGTATGACAATTCCCACAGGGTAGAATGAGTATTCTCACTAGACTGAATGAGAAAACCCCAAAAGAAGACGACAAAGTAGGAACTTGTACAATGATTCCCACAAAGCCAAATGAGTATTCCCTAAACTCATCCTGTAATGAATAAAAACTCGTATGACCTTTTGCAGAGGCTGTACGGACGAAAAACCTGAAAAATAAAATAAAGATCTTGCAAGGCCGAAAATAAAATTCTCGTGCCCCATGTTGGGCGCCAAAAATGTGCGTGTGAAAATTGGATTTGTATATGTATCTGAATACACAACACTTCAATTTATTCATTAGATGCATGGTTAGTAAATCAGTAATCAATAATTAATAATAAACCATTGCAAAGTGACCTATTTCCTTTTAGTATATGTGAGTTTAGTTTTGCTCTCAGATTTTCATATGCAACACCAGTGACTAGACACACCTAAACAAAGGATTTAATCTATATGAGTATGAAATTGAGCTAAATGGATGCAGATTAAGCTAGATATGCATGATTAATCTAACATGATTTAAGCAATATGAATGGACATTAAGCTAGATGATTTAACAGATATGCAATAACTAATATGTAATATCTCAATGCACAAATCTCAATAAGCCTAGAGTAAAAACAACATAATAACAATAATCTCCAAGTTCTTTTTTTATGAGAGATGAGGGCCTCACTTTATAGAAAATCCAGAGAGAGACCAACGGTCAAGATTGATCAATGATGAGCCGCAGAGATTCTCCAAGAGGAAGCACAATCCAGGTGAATTGATGTGATTGGCTGCTTTTCTCAGCTTTAAAGGAAATTGAACTAATTTTAAGATAAAATTAGAAAAACTGATTTATTTCATATTTTATATTTTGATATTCAATTTTGATTTTTAATTCATTTAATTCGTTCAATTTCTTTTCTGAGATTTTTCAATTTAATTCCATTTTGATTTCTTTTCTCAATTTTAAATTCTTTTTCATATTAATTCCTTTTTTCCCAAATTAATTCCTTTTTGAGTTTTTAATGGCAAATTGATTTATTAATTAAATATGCTGGGATATTTAATTGAATAAATAGGATAATTGTTTAAAATAATTTACTTGGAATGAATAATTAATATTGAGTAATTTATTTGCCATGTGACATTGATGACTGAGAATTAATTAATTAGGTGGTCATGATTGATTTAATTTGCCTTTTGTTAGGACCTTGGTGATATAGTCGAGATTAGGGGCCTATGGTTTAGGTGACCATTTTTAGGGTATTATAGGATCTGATCATACTAGATCAGAATCATAGCCAAAACCAAGATAAACACCAATTCTAACCGAGATAGAAGAACCATATGCAACTCGGATACAATATTGACATCAATGACAACACTTAACAAAATCCAGCATATTGCCAACAATATCCCCCTTTGGCATTGATGGCAACACTGAATGTGAAAAACATACAAGTGCCAAGGAATGCCAACAATCTCCTAGAGACTAATATGAAATATATCTCCCCCTTAGATTAATATGAATACCATCTCCTCCAAAGATTAAAACTATTTTTCACACGAACACCATCTCCCCCTTTGACATCAATGACAAAGGATGGATAACAAACCAAAAAGAAAATTGAACCAAACGGCTGACTAATCCCCCTGAGCAGTAGCAACATCTCATCAACCCAAATCAAAAAGTATGTCTGATAAGCTCATCAGATTGATGCATTCCTACACTCTAAGTCTCTTCTAGATGGGTGGTGACCCCCAAATGATCTCTGAGATATTCAAAAGTATCTATAGCTAATGGTTTTGTTACAATATCTACAATTTGTTTCTTAGTAGGCACATAAATCAATATGACTTCCTTTGCTTCAACATTTTCCTTCAAGAAATTATACCTTATAGAAATGTGTTTTGATTTGGAATGAAATACCAGATTCTTTGACATATCAATAGAAGCAGTATTATCACAATGAATAACAATAGGCTCATCATAACTTACCCTTATATCTTTTAACATTCGTTTCATCCATAAAATCTGAGTATAGTTAGTTGCAGCAACTAGATATTTAGCTTCAGTTGTAGATAATGAAGTACATGATTGTTTCTTTCTAAGCCATGAAACCAGTTTCTTTCTAAGAAAGAACGCACCACCTATAGTTCTCTTCCGATCATCCACATCTCCTACCCAATCAGAGTCTGTATATGCACATAGTCTTAAATCATCATCTTTTGGACACCATAACCCATAGTGTGTTGTACCTACTAAATATTTGAATATCCTTTTGATAGCAATATCATGAGTTTATCTAGGATCTGACTCAAATTTAGAGGCAATAAAAACAACATTCATTATATCAGGTCTAGTCTGAGTTAAGTACAACAATCCACCAATCATTGATTTGTATCTACTTGGATTTATTCTAGGAGATTCATCATCCTTTGACAAGCAACCGGTTATCATAGGAGTACTGACAGGTTTAGAGTTCTCTAATCCAAACTTCTTAAGCAATTCCTTCACATACTTAGTTTGACAAATGAAAATACCTTTATCAGTCTGAGTAATCTACAAACCTAAGAAAAAATTCATCTCACCAATCATAGACATTTCAAATTCATTCTTCATATCATCAACAAATTTCATGCATAAATTTTCTTCTCCACAACAAATGATATCATCCACAAAGACTTCAATTATGAGTATGCCACAATGCTCAATCTTATAACATAAGTTACTATCAGCATTACCTTTACTAAAACTGATATTTGAAAGATATTTATCTAATCTAGCAAACCATGCTCTAGGGGCTTGTTTCAAACCATATACAACTTTCTTCAATCTACAAACCATGTCTTTGTCCTCTGATAAAGAAAATCCATCAGGCTGCTCAATATAGACTTCCTCTTCAAGATCTCCATTCATAAATGCACATTTGACATCCATCTGATATACCTTGTAGTTCTTGTGTGCAACATAGGCAAGAAATAGTCTTACCGCTTCAATTCTTGCAACCAGAGCATAAGTTTCATCATAATCAACTCCTTCCTATGAGTAACCTTTGCAAACCAATCTATCTTTATTTCTCACAACTTGACCTTCCTCATTTAATTTATTCCTGAAAACCCATTAGTTCCAATAATATTCTTATCTTTAGGTCTAGGAACCAATTCCCAAGTCTTATTCTTTTCTATTTGATCTAGTTCCTCTTCCATTGCTTTCATCAAATTATCATATTTACTTGCTTCAATAAAAGATGTTGGTTCAATTTGAGAAATTAAACATACCTCTTCAGTAGCTAACCTTCTTCTAGTCATCACACCTTTCCTTTTATCTCCAATGATCCGATTTTCAGATTGATTAAGCTTCACATACCTGGGTGTTTTCTGAATGTCTTGACTTTCTGGTTCTTTCTACCCTTCAAAATCACTGTAGAATTCTATGATGTTACCGAAGCAATTGGATCTATGCTCTGAACTAATTCTTTCATTGTCAGTTCTGATTTGACAAATTCATCTTCCGGTCCATAGTCATATGATCTGAGCTGATTGTTATCTTTCTCATCCACCTTGACATTTATGCTTTCCATTATCCTATTCAATCTTTTGTTATAACATCTATATGCTTTTCTCTTAGTGGAATAACCCAAAAATATAACTTCATCACTTCTAGGATCAAATTTTCCTAATGCATCATCTCTTCTAATGTAGCATTTACTTCCAAAAATTCTGAAATATCTGACAGTTGGAGTATGACCAAACCATAATTCATAAGGAGTCTTACCAGTATCACCTTTTATGTGTACTCTATTGAAAGTGTATACAACGGTATTGACAGCTTCTCTCCAATAAATATTAGGAAATTTGGCTTTCATCATCATTGTCCTTGCAACATCTAAGATAGTTCGGTTCTTCCTTTCCACTCTTCCATTCTGTTGTGGGGTTCTAGGTGTTGAAAATTGTCTTCTGATTCCATGCTTCTCACAAAAGTTGTTGAACTCACCAGATGTAAACTCACTGCCTTGATCTAATCTTAAGAATTTTATCTTCAATCCTATTTCTGTCTCAACCATAGCTTTGAAAATTTTGAATATCTCAAGAGCTTCAGATTTTTATTTCAAAAATGCAACCCATATCATTCTAGAATAGTCATCAATAAGTAACATAAAATATCTATCACCTTGAAAACTTTTAG
Organism: Cryptomeria japonica; assembly: GCF_030272615.1. Classification (NCBI taxonomy): domain Eukaryota; kingdom Viridiplantae; phylum Streptophyta; class Pinopsida; order Cupressales; family Cupressaceae; genus Cryptomeria; species Cryptomeria japonica. The sequence goes on from NC_081405.1 coordinate 77,958,678, forward strand.
TCCTTGCCGGTCCACACAGATCAATATAAATAGGATCAAGAATTTCATTAGATCTATCATGTATGCTTCTAAAATAAGTTCTAACTTGCTTACCCATTTGACATTCTCTACATATTGGATTATGAGGTTTAACAATCCTAGGCAAATCTCTGATAGCTTGTGTTGAACTGATCTTGACTATGTAATCAAATTTTACATGACACATCCTCTTATGCCATAACCAGCTTTCATCAATCTGAGTAATCAAGCAAGCCTTCTCACCAGAGTTCAGATGAAAGATGTTTCCTTTGGTCTAAGTTATGAATGTAATCTCCAATCTAGATCTATTGATAATATTGCATTTAGCATCCTTAAATTGCAAATGGAATCCTCTATCCACCATCTGATCTACACTCAAAATATTATGCTTTAATCCTTTAGCATAATAAACATTATCAGTATTAGTCTTACCATCCAAGGATATTGTTCCTTTGCCTTTGATCCTACATGCCTTGTTGTCTCCAAATATGACTAGTCCACCATCAAATTCTTGCAGAGTTAGGAATTTCCTCGTCACTAGTCATGTGTTGTGAGCATCCATTGTCTATAACCCATTCATCCTTTTCTTCAATTTTAGCAACTAGAGCCTTCTCCTTAGTATGAGCTTCTTTAATGACAGGTTCTGGAGAATCATCCTTGATAGAAATAAACACCCAATCTTTACTAGAGATTCCATTACCGAATCCACTTACATGTTCATCATCATCATCATCATCAGTAATACCAAAAACATCATCACTAGCATAATAATATGATTTATCTGTATTCCTTTGATGCAGCCATAACCGATAAACCCTCAAAAGAGAACTGACCAGCTTATGCAGCAAGAGTAACACAAGGAAAGCAACAAGAAAAAATAGCAAGATTACAGAAACAAACCATATTATTTTCTTAGAACCTCTAGAAACCAACTGCTTATCATCATAAAACCATAATAGAACATCTGGTAGTCAACTGGTTACATGCAGCCTATAAGCCAAATCCAATCCATCTAGAACTCTCAGAGTCAACTAGATCACTAATCATGAATATAAATCTTTCTTCTAATTTCTACTTCTTCTATCCTAAAAATGATTACATAATACCTTATATATACCCTCCGGAACATATTGGAGTCGGCCACAAAAGATTACATTTACCAATGTAGGAAAATGAAACATGTAACTAGGTTGGCCCTAAGAATGAAAGAAATTCTTCTGGAAAATAACAGTTCCAAGAAGCGTGGATTGATAGGAAGGTCATCCACACACCAAAGAACATCGAAGAAGACCCCAAATAGATCCACATGCTAAGAAACTACTCTGGAAATGAAGGAAAACCAACCAGTAAGCACAAAAACTATCTTGGAAACTAGGAACAGTTAATCGGGAGGGATAACTAGCCAAAAAAGAACCTAAATGGATTGAAAATATGGAATTAAGCACATGTCGAACCAACCTGGAAACTGACAATATGATCTGCAATAAAAAGAAAACAACTACCGGCACCTACCGACAAAAACACATAAAACTGCACACTGAACTGAACAAGAACTAAATTGAAGGGAAATATTTTTGGTCAATGCAAGATTGCTCATAGACTGGGGATGCTCCTGCATCAGACACCCCAGGTAGAAAGAGATGTTCCATGAGAGGCAACTCATGAACATCAAAAATGATACGAAATAAATACCCCATGCTCATTTCTAATCCAAACATCTTCCTTATCTACAAACCTCTACTTTAGCTCCTCCAAGATCTCACCCTAATTCTCCAACCCCTGACTCCCTTTGTTTCTCTTCCCTTTCTTCAGATCTGCACATTGTTTCTGCTTATTGCTCTCTTTCTTCTGCAACTCTGATTTTTTTGTACCATAAGACTTCATCCGGTTTGCCACCATAAGCTTTCTATCATCCAGTTCTATCTATCTATCAGGCTTATCTATCAGATCCTTCTACAAACTCATGCCACCTTTCGCTATAATCTCTGCAACCAGTTTCTTAGTACTTCCACTTCTCTCAAGACTCGGTTTCTTCACCTCCTTCTCTTTCTCCTTCAAAGAAGTCAATGTGAACTTTTGCCCATCTTTCTCAATAGTGATTAGGTTTCTTCTCCAGTCATAAATAGCTCCTCAATTAAACTACCAAGGTATTCCCAACAATACATGACAAGCACTCATAGATACAACATCACACAAGACCTCATCCCTAAAAGGCCCAATATTAAAATTCACCAAACACAGTTCCTTTACTTCTAACTTTTGATCATCTTATAAACAACTTACCTTGTAAGGACAAGGATGCTCAAGCCTCTTCAATCCAAGCTTCATTACCATCTCCTCAAATACCAAATTATCAATACTTCCACTATCCACACTTTCCTTGCAACACTTACCACCTAATTTGCACATTGTCAGGAAAAGACTCTTTGTCTGAGTAAATCTGCTATCTTCACTGCTCTGCTCCATCATGACTCTTCTGAACATAAGGGATTCTCCTTATTCTGGTGTACAGTCAATTCTGGTAACTTCACCTTCCAGTTCCTCATTTGCCACACAACTTCATGCCATTCCCTTCTTAAATACATAAAATCTATGTCTGGTTTCTCCACATTTGAAACATTTGCCAAGAAATTCTCTGCTGGTACTGCCACTAACTTTCCTCTGTGTTTTTGGTTCCCATTCTTTGGTCCACTTAGGTTTTAATTCCTCTTCAATATTTTTCTTCTTTATACTCATCTTCCCCTTGAATCTCTCCTTCCCTCTAGGGTTATTCGATTGTCTTCTTCTCATCTTCTCCTCAACCTTCAAAGCATACTGGTAAGCTTCTTCAACTGTGGAAACCCTCAACATACTCATCTCATCCTAAATGTTAAATGTAAGTACATTTGTGTACCTTGCCACCTTTTCTCTATCCATCTCTCTGTGTCCAGATCTAATCATCACCTTGTAGAATTCTTTAGTATACCCTTTCATAGTCATGTTTCTCTATTTCAGGTTCTACAGCTTCTTGAACAATTTCAATTCATAGTTTCTCAGTATGAACTTGGCTTTCAATCTTGCAACCATCTGTCTCCACCGAGTGATCTTCATTTTGTCATTTTCCACTCTGTCTTTCTGTAATTCTTTCTACCATAAGGCAACATTCCCTTTCTACTTAGTCTGTGCCAACTGGACTCTTTGCGAGTCCTTGACATCCTCAAACTCAAAGTAATCCTCCAACTCTCCGATCCAATTAATCAAATCCTCTGGGTTCAGCGTTCCAGAAAATTTTGAAACTTCCACTTTATGAACTTTACTCGCTTATGCCACTACTCTCAAGAATATTTCCTCTATTTTGTCTTCCAATCCTTTAGCCTCTTCCACTTCAAGCTCTTCATCGGCTTCTTCATACTCATCCTCAGACTCTATGTTCCTCCGCAAACTAGCCAATCCATTCTAGATCACCTTACTCACCTCATTCTTGAATTCCTCCATCATCTTCTCTACCCTCCAGGGGTTCATCCTTCTAAGCGGCATATCCTCTTCTTCCCTGGTGGATTACCTCAACTTGATGATCTGACTACCGATTTCAATTGCCTCTCACTCGGCGATCTACTGAACACACGTGAAACCTGCCTCCAATTGGTGATCTATCCACCCAAAGGAATGCCTCAAGGTTCACAAACAACTCTTCCACCAAGTTGTTCATAACCATCTCTAATACCAATTGATCCAGCCATAACTGGAAAACCCTCAAAAGAGAACTAACTGGCTTATGCAACAAGAGTAACACAATGAAAGAAACAAGAAAACATAGCAATATTATAGATATGGATCATATTATTCTCTTAGATCCTCTGGCAACCAACCGGTTATCACCATACAACCATCATACAACATCCAATAGTCAGTCGGTTACAAGCAGACTACAAGCCATGTACAATCCATCCGGAACTCTCAGAGTCAATCGGATCACTAATCACGAATCTAAATCTTTCTTCTGATTTCTACTTATTCTATCCTACAAATGATTACATAATACCTTATATATACCCTCTGAAACATATCCGAGCCGACCACAAAATATTACATTTACCAATGCAGGAAAATGAAACATGTAACTAGGTCAGCTCTAAGAATGAGAGAAAATATTCTAGAAAATAATAACCAAGAAGTGTGGATCAACAAGAAGGTCGACCACACACCAAAGAACATCAGAAAAGACCCCAAATAGATCTATGCGCAAAGAAACCACTCCGGAAATGAAGGAAAACCAACCGGTAATCACAAGAACTTTCACAGAACCTAGAAATAGTTAACCAAGAGTGATAACTAGCCAGAAAAGAACCCAAATGGACTGAAAATATAGAATTAAGCACATGAACCAGCCTAGAAACTGAAAATGGGATCTGCAATAAAAAACAAGCAACTACTGGTAGGAACATAGAAAACTGCACACTAAACTGAACAAGAACTAAACTGAAAGGAAATATTTTTGGTCAATGCAAGATTTCTCATAGACCAGGGATGCTCCTGCATCATCCTTTTAAATCTAGGTTCATTCTGATATTCTAGATTAGGTTTATAATTCCTCATAAATCTTTCTTGATTCTTAGCATCTCTCTCAAGACATCTAGAAGCAAAATGACCAATCTTATTGCATGAAAAATATTTAAAAGGTATTTTTCCTTCATACTTACTTCCAGTCAGTCCTTTAGGGATTCTTCTTGCAATTAGGGCTTCCAACTCTTCAAGTTCTTTGTCTTCTCTCTCAATGTCTTCCAAATATTTAGCATATAACTCCTTCCAATCTATCTTCTGCTTATTGGAGGTAGATACTTTAAATGTAGTCTTTGTTTTAGTAGCACTCTGATCTCCAAGTTCCTCAAGCTCAAAAGCAGTCAATTTTCCAAGTAATTTATCTCTAGTAACAGGGGTACTTGACATTGTCTAAAGTTCATTAATTGTAGTAGCCTTCATCTTGTAAGCTAGATCTAGAACTCTTAGAATATTTGACACAACCTCATCCTCACTAACTTATCCATCACAACATTTGGTTCCCATAACAATCTCATTCACTCTATCCATGAAAGATTTTTATCCTCTATGTTGGCATAACTAATGGTGTTGGCACAACTGGCTCATTAGTTAGTATTGTCATTGATGACCAACACTTACTAGTGAATAAGGCCAAGCTCATAGGAAAGGAGATGTGGTAAACCTCAATGGTTTACTCATGGTCGCAAATAGTATGGAGGATTCAGTGCTTCCCTAATATGCATTATTAACACACTTAAGTAGTGTGTTGGTCGAAGACTAATCGGTTGAAGGATAAACAGAGTAGCTGACCAGTCAATCAAGCATTCGATAGGTGTTGAGATCGGTTTCTTAAACTAGCAGTTGAAATAATGGCGCGGTCACATGAGGTGACTCAAAGTACAGTTTAGTAAACTTATGTACAATTGGAACACTCTAGACAAACAACTGATCAGTTTGCTTGATGATCAATGACTGACGGCAAAAGATGAAGAGTTACACCAGTGAATCGGTGATATAGGTTGAAGAATGTTATCCACCAAGAATCTTGGAGCAGTGAAAGGTAAGCTAGATGCGATGATCAAAGGTGAGTCGGTCATAGTGAGATATCATCAAAAAAACTTCTAGTGAAGTCTACAGCAGTTAACAATTACTTAAGGTGAGATTTGTGCGGATTTTCTAGTTCTCATTAAAAAGGCAGAACACGACCCAAAAGTTGTTAGAATTATGAGTTGCGATGGAAGATAAGGATGAGTTGCTGGCGAGATGGATGGAGAGTGCACAGATAAAGTGTAGGAAGATTTGAATTTCAAAACTATCGACTTTTAGGTGTAAACTCATTTAGGAGACAACATGTATGTGTTGGTAAAATATAGTATAAAGGTTTTTGGTGAAAACCAAAAGTTTTGATCATAAAAATTGCTATGTGCAATTTTGAAGAGACGCAATCCAGCAAGGTGAGAAGAGTGCAGAACTATTAAGTGAATAGAAAAGTGGTGAAGAGAGTGGGCAGAGCTTGGATAGTGTGAAGAGTAGAGAGATAATGTAGAGCACCAATAGAGTGCAAAGCAACTAAAATCTAGAGCACCAGTAGAGTGCAGAGCAAGTGAAATGTAGAGCACTAGTAGAGTGCATAGAAAGTGTAACTGGTGGTCAAAACAAAGAGCTTCAATTGGATCTAATTAAGCTAAGATTAGCTATTATAGAAAATCATTCTCTCTGTTGTTTTCTAATAACTATAACAGTAAAATTCCTTAACCGAGTGGACTTTAATAGGTCCCTTTGTAAAATCCCTTAACTGGGTGACATATTAATTAATGATCCTAAGTCCTTTAACAAGCCTACCTCTAACAGGGAAAAGGTTGTAACAGGCCTTGAAGAAAATCCCTTAACTGGGTGGTACCTGATAGTATCTTTGTAATCTCCTAACAGGGATGGCTCCTCACCGGGCGTACTACAGAAGAGTGCAAATTTTGTGAGTTTCTACTCACAACGTGGTTTTCTCCCATTTGGGTTTCCATGTGATAAACCTTGTTGTTCATGTGTGATTGATTTTATGTGTGCATGTTTCATATTAATGCTTCCTATACTGATAAGTGTTAAGTTTGAGTAGAAACTTTGATTAAGGTTAAATCCAGTAAAACTAGTATAGTGTTGATTCACCCCTCCCCTCTTAGCACCGATGGGGATCAACAATTGGTATCAGAGCACTAGTCCTTAGATTCAGAAGACCTTAACAACTTAAGGAAAGATCCAAGATGGTACGAAAGGAAGGCCCCAAATTCTCTAAGGAGAATTACACATTATGGTGTGGTAGAATGAAGCTCTACCTAAGAACCCTAGGAGATCAATATTGGAATCATGTAAGCATAGAGTACAATGAACCTACAGGGGTTCTCACTACAGAGTAGATCAAAGAGAAGAAAGATAGCATCACAACTAGGAAGTGATTTCTAGTACTCTATCTGATAACGAGTATGCTGAGATTCAAGATCTAAAAATAGCCTATGAGATGTGGAATAAGCTAAAGAATATTTATGAAGGAGATCCTCATGTACAAAAGGCTAAGGTGGATAGTTGGAGAGGCAAATTTGATGAGATGAGGATGCAAGAAGGAGAGAATATAGAATAGTATAGAAAAAGAATAAAGGATGTGGTAAATTCCATTAGAAATGTTGGAGGAAAACTTGAGGAAGATGATGTGGTCAGCAAAATCTTGATAACCTTTCTACCATAATATGCCATAAGGGTTTACGTAATTCAGGAAATCAAATATTTGGGAACAGTTAACCTTAGACTTGACTCCCTGATCGGTAAGTTGACTTCTTTTGAACTAAGAAACAATGATAACGAGATGCCAAAGATTGATGCCACCTTCAAATCTTCCATGACACTTGCACCAAAAATGAGAAGAAAAGAAACCAGAAGTAGTTCTACTACAAGAACTGGTCATTCTCATGAACATGACATCTTGTTACTTGAAGATCAGGAACAAGATGATCTTGAAGCTTTAATAGCAAGAAGGCTGACAAGAGGAAAAGGAAAGTACAGAGGTAAACTACCCTTGAAGTGTTTCTCTTGCAATAAAATAGGTCATATTGCATCCAAATGTCCTGAAAATGATAGGAAGGATGACTTTAGAAGATACAAAGATAAGAGAAAGAAGTAATTCAATCTTGCAGAAGGAGTTACCGATGAAGAATCAGAAGGATCTGATGGATAAGGGATTGCATTTATAGTGGTAAAGGAGGATAGCACAAAGGAAAGTGATATGGCACTGATTTCTAGTTCAAATCAATGTGGAGACTGGGTAATTGATAGTGGTTGCACTCACCACATGACTGGTGACAAGAACAAATTCCTCAACATGGAGGACTGTGATGGAGGATTGGTAAGATTCGAGAATGATGCTCCATGTGTTATAAAAGGTAAGGGATCTATAGTCCTAAATGATAGAAACAATTGTGAAGATGTTTACTAGGTAGAAGGGCTAAAGTATAGTCTGTTAAGTGTTGCACAACTTAACAATAAGGGTTACCGGTTAGAGTTTAATTAAGGAATATGCAAAAGAAGTGATAAATTAGGAGGTTTGATTTCTATCAGTAAACAAACTAGAGGTAATATGTTCTACCTAGACACCACTGTAGGAAGTTGCCTAATGGCAAAGGTAGAAGATAGTTGGTTGTGGCACAAAAGATTGTGTCATGTTAATTTTGATAGCATAGAAAAGGTTAGTAAAATGAAGTCTGTCAGAGGTATGCCTGACATTATGAAACCTGAGAATGCTATGTGTAAAGAATGTCAACTAGGAAAGTTGACCAGATCTAGTTTCAGCAGAAAATCTTATTCATCTGAGAATGTGTTGGACTTAGTGCATACATATTTGTGTGGTCCTGTGAGGACTATGAGTTTCTATGGGGACCAATACTTCATGTTGTTTGTAGATGATTTCTCAAGAATGATGTGGGCTATATTCTTGAAAGAAAAATTTGAAGCCTTTCACATGTTTAAGTTCTCCAAGGCTTGAGTGGAGACAGGAACCGATAAGACTCTAAAATGTTTGAGATTGGATAGAGGAGGAGATTTCACTTCTCAAGAGTTCATAGATTACTGTGAAGAATAGGGGATTATGAGGTAGATGTTTGCACCCTGAACACCTCAACAGAAAGGGGTTGCTGAAAGAAGAAGCATAAATTGAATGTATTGTGTGAGGACTCTAATGATTCAGATGGATATTCCACATGTCTTCTGGAGAGAAGCAGTGAGTATTGTTGTGTATACCTTGAACCGAATATAGGTGAAGAAGGGGAAACATAAGACTCCCTATGAATTATGGTGTGGATACTCACCCAATGTGAGTTACTTCAAGATATTTGGAAGCAGGTGCTACATCAAGAGGGATGAGTACTATGGAAAGTTCAATCCTAAGACTAGTGATCCTATGTATTATGGTTACTACACAAAGAGTAAAGCATACCAGTGTTTGAACAAAAGGAATGGTAAGATTGTGGAGAGTGCAAATTTTAGAGTAGATGGGTTCTTTGAGAAAAATGAATATGACAACAAGAGTGAACCAAAGGACTATCAAGGATTCAATTACACTGTACCGGTCGAACCTGCTGCAGAGAATCCTTGTGTATCTGCAAATGAGGAAGCATGTGAAGTAGAACCGACACAACTGATAGAAGAAGCTCCAAGAAATGAACCGACACCACCAAGGTATGTCAGAAACAATCATTCTTCTCACAATATTATTGGTGAAAAAAATGCAGGAGTATTGACTATAAGAAAAGCAAGGGAGAGTACCCGTCTGCTCTCTCTAATTGAGCCCAAAATAGCAAAGGAGGCTCTAAAAGATGAAGACTAGATCAAAGCTATGGAGGAAGAACTGTAGCAGATTGCAAAAAAAAAAACTTGGACCCTTATGTTAGGATAACTGGTGAACAACTAAGAGGGGGGGGGGGTGAATCAGTTGTTAACAGATTATAACTTTTAATCCACAATACTACCTTAAACTAATTAAGTACCGATAAAGCACAAATAGATACAATTAACTAGATAATCAACACAAAGTAACCATGTCATATAACACCATTATTTGTATGTGGAAAACCTAGAAAGAGAAAAACCGAGGTGGGAAGCCTACCCATAGTCAGATGATACTTCTGCAGAATGTATGTGTTACAATGAGGGGCCTACACTTGCAGTAAGGCACATTGCCTAGAGCATATTTCTCATTACAGAAGGATTCTCATTGATTATAGAGAGGTTACAACCTTCTCAAGATAAATGGACAATAATCCAATAGAGTGAACTACTAGAAATAGCATCTACTATGCCTGATTACAGTCTTAGTTAAGCTCAATGTCAGAGGACTAAATCCTCATCTGCAACCAATCCGATCACCAATGATCGATCAAATCTTCTACCAGAATGATATTACAATATTCACACATTACATTCCTTGACCATGACCTTTTCAATAACCATGATACTTTACAAAGAGTTTCTACCTCTTATTTATACAAACCCTAAGGCCTAAACTAATTAGGTCGGCCACCTAAAGATATTACAATTATATAATTCCTTTTTACAATGATATGCCATGTCGGCTTTAGATCAAAACAATAATAACAAATCCATAAAACATCTCAAATCATCCAGGTAATGTGTAGAGTACACGCTAGCAAGATATCGGTCCATAACCTAGATAGGTACCAGACCTATTCTAGGTCCACCACGCCAAAGCAATGTCTTCAAGCAATTAAAGCACAATCAACGAACATCTTCAATATCTTGAAATCCTTGAAGAAGTTGCACCAACACCAATTGTGCATCCTGTCATGATTCCACAATGAAAGCTCTACTGGTAAAGCCATTAAACAGTGCCGATAAGGGTTTACCAGAGTGTATGATAACATGCAATTATCAAGCCAATACCAACTGACAAAAACATTCTCATGGAGCATATAACTCATGAAATCCAATATACTTTACTGATCCAAACATGTCGGAAGTGTCCAACAGATAATCTCTTATGCTGGTAACACTAGATCTTATACCGGTAACCATCCATATTAGCTAGTGTAAATTTGTCTATCGGTAATAGGTAGTGTTGATATCAATGACAAAACATCAATGCCATACATAATAAATTCATCCATAATGCCAACAATCTTCCCCTTTGGCATTGATGGCAACACTAGATGTGAAAAACATCTAAGTACCAAGAAATACCAAATAAGCCTCCCCCTTGTGGAAGGCAACAAACAATCAATAGCTCTCCCCTAGTGAATGATATCTCTGTAAGGCTCTGAACAAATTTCTCTATCCTCAATGTATACAACTTTTCTTTTGTTTTCACATCAATATCTCTCCCCCTTTGATATCAATGTCAGAAACCTGACAAAAATATCAAAGCAATGATACAAACCTCTTAATCTCAGAGATGACTACCCTCCCTGAGTAGTAGCACCATTCATCAATGCCAGAATGAATAATGTTCCTAATAATGCATATCAAACTGATGACAAACTTCATCAATCAAGTTTCTACCGGAGGGGCAGAAACCCCTAACCTGTCTCTCAAGTATTCATATGATTCCTTAGACAATAGTTTAGTGAATATGTCTGTAATCTATCCTTTACTATTCACATAAACCAGTTTGACTTCCTTTGCTTCTACCTTGTCCTTCAGAAAGTTATAATTTATTGAAATATGCTTAGTCTTGGAGTGAAATATCAGATTCTTGGACATGTCAATAGCTGCAGAGTTATCGTAGTAGATAACTATCAGTTCACTACAATTTACCCTGATATCCTTCAACATTTGCTTCATCCACAAGACTTGAGTGTAATTAGTTGTTGCTGCAAAATATTCAGCTTTTGCAGTAGATAAAGAACTGCATGACTATTTTTTGCTTATCCATGAAACCAGTTTCTTTCCAAGAAAGAAAGCTCCACTAGAAGTGCTTTTCCTATCATTGATATCACCTGTCCAATCTAAGTTAGTATATGCACCTAAAGTGAAATCATCATTTTTGGAATACCATAAACCATATTCTGGTGTTCCTTGCAAATACCGGAATATTCTCTTTATTGCACATTCATGATTTTCTTTAGGATTACTTTGATATCTTGAAACAATACTTACTGCATTCATAATATCAGGTCTAGTCTGAATTAGATATAATAGACCACCAATCATAGATTTATACCTTGTCAGATTTACCGGTGAAGAAGTATCATTGATAGATAATTTCTCACTTGTAGCCATAGGAGTACTTATCGGTTTGGAATTTTCCATACCAAAAATTTTCAAGAATTCCCTCAGATACTTAGTTTGATAGATAAAAATGCCTTTGTCAATTTGAGTAATCTGCAAACCTAAGAAAAAAATCATCTCACCAATCATGGATATTTCAAATTCATTTTTCATGTTGTTAGCAAATTCCATGCACAATTTATATTCTCCTCCAAAAATGATATCATCTACAAATACTTCAATAATCAGAATATCGTTATCAGTGATCTTATAATATAAATTATTATCAGCACTACCTTTAGTAAAACCAAGCTTCAAAATATATTTATCCAATCTTGCATACCAAGCTCTAGGAGCCTGTTTCAAACCATATAAATCTTTCTTCAATCTGCAAACCATTTCTTTGTCATCTATCAATGTAAATCCATTAGGTTGCTCAATGTAAACTTCTTCCTCAAGCTCACCCTTCAAAAATGCACATTTGACATCCATTTGATAGACCTTATAGTTTTTATAAGCTGCATAGGCAAGAAATAGTCTAACAACTTCAATTCTAGCTATAGGTGCAAATGTCTCACCATAATAAATTCCTTCCATTTGAGAATATCCTTTACAAACCAATCTAGCCTTGTTCCTTATAACTTAACCATCCTCATTCAGTTTATTTCTAAAACCCTATTTAGTTCCAATAACATTCTTATTTTTAGCCGAGAAACTAAAGACCAAGTTTCATTCTTCTCTATTTGATCTAATTCATCTTCCATAGCCTTTAACCAATGTTTATCCTTACAAGCTTCAATAACAGTTGCCGGTTCAACTTGAGAAATAAGACATACCTCTTCATTTGCCAGTTTTCTTCTTGTCATTACTCCCTTGTTCCTATCTCCAATAATTTGATCTTCAGAATGATTTAATTTTACATACCTTGGAGTCTTTTGAACTTCAGGTTCACCACTCTGATCATCAGTCATAGTTGAATGTTCAGACTATGTCGGTGTAACTTTTTCAGCTTCTTGTACCGGTTGAGGCATTGTTGGTTCAGTTATGATCATTTCTATTGTTGGTTCCCTATCATATGATATAGAATGATTTCTGTATTGTTCATCCACTTTCACATTAGCACTTTCCACAATTTTCTGCAATCTTTTTTATAGAATCTATATGCTTTTCTGTGAACTGAATAACCAAGAAATATCCCTTCATCACATCTAGGATCAAAATTTCCAATTGAATCATCTCTTTTGATATAGTATTTACTTCCAAAAATTCTGAAATACTTAATAGTAGGTGTATGTCCAAACCATAGTTCATAAGGGGTCTTACCGGTTTCACCTTTAATGTGAACTCCATTCAGTGTGTAGATTGTTGTACTCACTGCTTCTCTCCAGTAGATATGAGGCAATTTGGCTTCCATCATCATAGATCTAGTTGCATCCAAAATGGTTTTGTTCTTTCTTTCAACTACTCCATTTTGTTGAAGAGTCCTAGGTGCAGATAGCTATCTCCTGATTCAATTTGTCTCACAATAGCTGTTAAATTCATGAGAAGTGAACTCACCGCCATGATCTGATCTTAGATATTTGATTTTCAATCCAGTTTTTGTTTCAACCTTCGCTTTAAAGATCTTGAATTTCTCAAAAGCTTCAGACTTCTCCCTTAGAAAAGTCACCCATATCATTCTAGAATAGTCATCAATAATCAGCATGAAATACCTATCACCTTGAAAGCTTCTATTCCTTGCTGAAACACATAAGTCAGTGTGAATCAAATAAAGTACATCATTAGATTTATCATGTATACTTTTAAAATAACTTCTAACTTGCTTACCCAATTGGCATTCCTTACATATCGAATTATGAGGCTTCATAATCTTGGGTATATCTCTGACTGCCTTAGTTGAACTGATATTAACCATATAATCAAAACTAACATGACACAACCTCTTATGCCATAGCCAACTCTCATCAATATAAGCAATCAAACATGCCTTATTACTAGTGTTTAAGTGAAAGATGTTACTTCCTGTCTAAATACCGGTTGCAATCTCCAAACCAGTTTTGTTAATGATTTTGCATTTTCTATCCTTAAACTAAAGTTGAAAACCCTTATCAACTAATTGACTAACACTCAAAAGATTATGCCTTAGACCTTCTACATAATAATCACTATCAGTGTTATGCTTGCCATCCAAAGAAATAATACCTCTACCTTTGATCATACATGCCTTGTCATCTCCAAATATGACTTAACCACCATTGTATTCTTGCAGGGACAGAAATTTCCTTTTATCTCCAGTCATATAATGTGAGCATCCACTATCAATTACCCATTCATCCTTATCTTCAACTTTTGTTGCTAGGGCCTTTTCTTCATTTTTGATAGCTGGTTCAGGTTCATCTTCCTTCAAGGCATAGAACAACCATTCCTTTCCATTTCTAGATCCACTACCAGAGTCTTCTGTTGGTTCATCTCTAGAGTCATAAGTTACTCCTTCCTTATCTGCTATGTAGCAATGTTTGTTTTTCTTGAATCTGTTTGGGTTAGGCTTGAAAGTTTTCTTAACTCTTTCCTCAAACCTTGCATTCCTTTCAAGACATCTAGATGCAAAATGACCAATCTTATTAAATGAAAAACATTTAAAAGGTGTTTTTCCTTCATACTTACTTCTAGTTGGATCTTTAGGTACTCTTTTACCAAATAAGGCTTCAAGTTGTTCAAGCTCTTCATCTTCTTTCCTCATGTCTTCCAATTATTTTGCATATAGGGCTCTCCAATCACTTTTGTCAGTAGATGTTGATGATGATGCATGCAAAGCAGGTTCAAACTTTACAACTCCAGAAGATCCAAATTCTTCAAGCTCAAAAGCAGATAATTTCCCGATCAGAATGTCTCTATTGACTAAAGTGTTTGCCATTGTTCTTAACTCATTAATTGCAGTTTCCTTCATCTTGTAAGCCGGTGGAAGGGCTCTCAAGACTTTGGAAAATATTTCATCTTCACTTAGAAATCCTCCACAACATTGAATTCCCATAACAATCTCATTTATTATTTCCATAAACACAACAATTCTTTCATTTTCTTCCATTTTCAAGTTTTCATACCTTACCCGATAACCATCAAGTTTAGCAATTTTGACTGTAGGGTCACCTTCATTAAAAGTTTACAATTTGTCCCATATAACATTAGCCGATGATTTTTTAGTCAATCCCATAATCTGTTGATTAGTAAGTGCACACAAGAGGGCTTCTCTAGCTCTGCAATCATTTTCAATATTCTTGTCAAGCTCTGTAGGAGCAGGATTGTCCGATCCTAGATCATAAGGTGTGTGTCCTTTCTCAGTGATCTCCCAAATATCCTTGCCAAGACATCTAAGATGATTCTCCATTCGAATTTTCCATATCTCATAGTTTGTTCCATCAAGCTTAGGGATTTCTCTTCTGAAAATAGTTGTCAGTGGATTAGAAGTGTTAGTTGCTATAGGATCTACCTCAAGTGGTTAAGCTTCTGCAAAAGAGGACCAAAGCTCTGATACCAATTGTTAGGATAATCAGTGAACAACTGAGAGGGGGGGGTGGTGAATTAGTTGTTAATAGATTATAACTTTTAATCCACAATACTACCTTAAACTAATTAAGTACCGGTAAAGCACAAACAGATACAATTAATCAGATAATCAATGCAAAGCAACCATACCACATAACACCCTGATTTGTACATGGAAAACCTAGAAAGGGAAAAACCACGGTGGGAAGCCTACCCACAGTCAGATGATACTTCTAAAGAAAGTATATGTTACAATGAGGGGCCTACACTTGCAGGAAGGCACACTACCTATAGCGTACTGCTCATTACAAAAGGAGTCTCACTGACTACATAAAGGATACAACCTTCTCAAGGTAAATGGGAAACAATCCAATACAGTGAACTGCTGGAAATAGCATCTACTATGTCTGATTACAGTCTCGGTTAAGCTCAATGACAGAGGACTAAATCCTCTTTTGAAACCAATCTGATCACTAATGATCGATCAACTCTTCTGCCAGAATGATATTACAATATTCGCACATTACATTCCTTGACCATGACCTTTTAAATAACCATGATACTTTACAAAGAGTTTCTACCTCTTATTTATACAAACCCTAAGGCCTAAACCAATTAGGTCGGCCACCTAAATATATTACAATTATATAATTCCTTTTTACAATGATATGCCATGTTGGCTTAAGATCAAAACAATAACAAAAAATCCATAAAACATCTCGAATCATCTAGGTAATGTGTAGAGTACACACTAGCATGATACCGGTCCATAACCTAGATAGGTACCAGATCTATTATGGGTCCACCACACCAAAGAAATGTCTTCAAGAAATTAAAGCACGATCAACAAACATCTTCAGTATCTTGAAATCCTTGAAGAAGCTGCACCAACACCAATTGTGCATCCTGTCATGATTCCACAATGAAAGCTCTACCGATAAAGCCATAAACCAGTGCCGAAAAGGGTTTACCAGAGTGTACGATAACATGCAATTATTAATCCAATACCAACTAACCAAAACATGTTCATGGAGCATATAACTCATGAAATACAATATACTTTACTGATCCAAACATGCCAAAAGTGTCCAACAGATAATCTCTTCTACCAAAAACACTAGATCTTATACTAGTAACCTGTCTGTCGGTAACCATCCATATCAGCCAGTGTAAATCTATCTACCGGTAACAACTAGTGTTGACATTATTAGAAAAACATCAATGCCACACATAATCAATTCATCCATAATGCCAACACCTTATGCCCAGATCAAAGAATAAAAATATGATAGGCACCAAGTGGGTGTTTAGAAACAAAATGGATGAAACCGATCAAGTAGTAAGAAACAAAGCAAGGTTAGTCTGCAAAGGGTATGCACAGGAAGAAGGTTTGGATTATGGAGAGACCTTTGCATCGGTGGCTAGACTAGAAGGGGTCATAATCTTGCTTATTTATGCTACTTATAGGAAGTTCAAGGTCTACCAAATGGATGTCAAATCAGCATTCTTGAATGGTGTTCTAGATGAAGAAGTGTACATTGAGCAACTAGAAGGGTTTGCTTCAAAATATGGAAGAGATATGGTATGTAAGATGAAGAAGGCTTTGTATGGGCTAAAACAAGCACCAAGAGCTTGGTATGAGAGGATGCAATCATACATGATAAGTATAGGGTTCATGAGAACCACTGATGACAATAACTTGTATTTGAAGAATGGAAAAGAAGGAAAATATTTGATTCCAAAGATTTTTGTAGATGAAATCATCTTTGGAGGAGATGATGAAATGAGAAAAGGTTTTGTAGAAGAAATGAAGAAAGAATTTGAAATTTTCATGATCAGTGAAATAAAATTCTTCATTGGTCTGCAAGTATCTCAGCTAAAGAATGGTATATTCATTAGCTAGGCCAAATATATAAGGGAAATATTGAAGACCTTTGGAATGGAAGATTCCAAACCTATTGGAACTCTGATGGTTATAGGTTGCAAGCTTTTCAAAGATGATGAGGATAATGAAATGAATGAGACACTATATCGATCCAGGATCGGTAAGTTGTAGTATGCAGTGCACAGTAGACTGGATATAGCACAAGCAATTTTCTTGGTTGCTATATTTGCTGCAAGTCCTAAAGAGACTCTTATGGTGGCGGTTAAGAGGATATTCGGGTACCTTAAGGGGACTGATGAGTATGGTCTCTAGTATCAACATAAGGGAAATTTCAACTTAAGTGTCTTCACTGATGCAGATTGGGAAGGGAACATTGATGATAGAAAGAAAACTAAAGAAGGTGCATTCTTTCTTGGAGATAGGATTGTGTCATGGACAAGCAAGAAACAAAATTGTATCTCTCAATCCACAAATGAGGTGGAGTATGTGGCTGCTGCAATAAACTATATGCAGGTAGTATGGATTAAGCAGATCTTGGAATGTATCCAAGAAAAGGTGACTAAACCTATGGTGATACACTGTGATAATACAATTGCCATCAACATATCAAAAAACTCGGTAATGCACTCTAAAACCAAGCATATTGAAATAAAATATCATTATCTTAGGGAACTGGTGTAGGACAAAGAAGTTAGACTGCAATATGTGCCAACCAAGGAATAGGTTGCAGATATATTCACCAAGCCTCTACCTAAGGATACTTTTGAGTATCTCATAGGTAAACGGGTTTATTCCCCTGCATGCTCTAAGGTGAGTGAAGATCGCAACAACATCAAATCCGGTATGATTTTCTTGCAAATTCTATGTATTTGGATTGATGATTATGGACTACTCCTGTTAGGGGGAGCAATAATTGTAGTATGTGAAATAAGATGTCTAGACTACACCTTTGGCATTGTTATCAAAGAGGGAGTGAAGTCAAATGGAACATGAACGGAGATGAAGTCACATGTGACATGAATGGAAGCCAGTGAAAGGGGGAGATTCAAATAGAGCAACTGATTAGCACAATAGAAGCAGAAGTGACTAGTCGCTAAAAGAGAAGTTTGAAATATTGTCATCAATGCCAAAGGGGGAGATTGTTGGCATAACCGATGGTGTTGACACAACCGGTTCATCAGTTGGTATTAACATTCATTACCAACACTTACTGCTAAACAAGGCCAAGCTCATAGGCAAGGAGGTGTGGTAAACCTCAATAGTTTACTCATGGATGCAAACCATATGGAGGATTCAGTGCTCCCCTAATATGCATTATTGACACACTTAAGCAGTGTGTTGGTCAAAGACTAATCGTTTGAAGGATAAACAAAGTAGCTGACAAGTCAGTCAAGAATTTGATAGGTGTTGAGATCAGTTTCTTAAACTGGCAATTGAAATGATGATGTGATTGATGAATACTAAGAGGGGGGGTGAATTAGTATGCCAAAAATCTCTGCACTAAAACACTTACATAGTCTAAAGATAAACCGGTAAAGCAGTCTAATAGTCAAACCGGTTACCACACATGCAAACCAAAATGTGAATAAAGCATTCACCCATGAAAGCAATACAACCATAACACAAGATATTTGACGTGGAAACCCAACTGGGAAAAACCACGGTGAGATGGAACTCACAAGTCACTATCTACAAAATAGAAACCAGACTGGTTAAGGTCTTACAATGTTCTTCACCAGAATAGATCCTGTTAGGAATCTCAATCTTTGTTAGGAGATAAGTCCGATTAAAGACTACCTTGTTAGAGGATTTTAGATTCACATGTGTGAACCACCTTGTTAGAGGATTTTACAAAGGCTTTGAGGCCTACCTGGTTAAGGGCTACAGACTTGTCAAAGATGTGAGTAATCAACAAGTGTTTGATCTATCTAATAGCACAAACTGCTTGGTTAGATCCAGTATTGCTCACAGCTAATGTATTCCAGCATTACTTTAGTCTTCTCTCTCTCACACAGTTACAACTTGATCTTCTCAGATAAGATCGTTCTCAACTTCCACCTTAAACCCTAGCTCAACATTAACCCTTTCAACAACAACCTTAAAACCCTAGACATGATGTCCTTTTAAAGGAATTTGATTTCATGTCGATCCAATAGGATTACATTACAATTTCCTAGGTTCAATGAATCTAGACATACTCAATAACACGACACAAAAAGCATCATCAATGTGTCGGCACCGTCAAACAATCGGTGGATTGGTAACTCATCACAAAATGTCGGTTAGTAACTCATCACAGAGTATTACCGGTTCATACAAAATACTGGTTGCCGGTTTGACAAAAAATGAAGACCGGTAAGAATGTGTTGTGCCGCTTTGCTCCCTCGTACTGCTTGTGATCTACGAACTGCTTGGGGTCGACATGCCGCTTCAGACCGAGAAACACATTCTACAAAATCACCACTAGTCTAAAGACTAGTATACAACATACCGGTTGGAACAAATACCGGTTGAGCACAAGCTCATACATATAAAGGGGATCTCAATACAAGTGGGTGTTCATCAATGACAATCACAACATAAACAACAAAATTGCCAACAATCTCCCCCTTTGGCATTGATGGCAACACTTAGGAAAATAAAATTTTGGCATCTAAGTGTTTTACAACAAAAACTTGCCATTAACAAAAATTGCTCCCCCTAAGCATATACACTATCCCTTAATCAACACAGTGTATAGCAATTTTGCATACAAAGCATAATCATCAAAGCATATAGCATATATCACAGCATATATCAAAATTTCAAAACAGATACTTCTCCCCCTGTGTCAGAAGATCAAAATTTTAAAACCAAAAACCAGATATACTTCTCCCCCTTTGCCAACAATGACAAAGTACCGCTTGAAAAACCCTATTTCCATATATATATATAAAATTTTATGACAATAATGAATGATACTTGTCAAAAACTGATTTATAGTCCTGCAAAAATTGTTTCATGGATAGGGACCAGGACTCAAGTAGGGAGGTTGCCACTTCCTTCTCTGTCTGCATTTGGGATACCTGTTCCTCCATGGCATCTACTATGCTCAGTTCCTGTGTGACTGTCAGGGCATCCAGGTTTAGATAACACTTTTGAAGAATTTGCAGTCATGGAAGTAATACCAATTGAAGCTCCTACAAATCCCTAGACTGTGTACTGATCTCTTGCTCCATCTTGGTTGACTGGATCTGGAACCGGTGAACGATTTGCCCATATGTTGCAAAGGAATCATAAGGAGTCTTGAATGTGCCCAAGTAGGACTGTAAGTCTGTTTGAAGTTGTTGCTTCTTGGCTAGCACATCATCACAGAATAGATGAGGTTGACAGATTTTGCTGAGTAGCAAGTTACCCTCATCCAAGGCATTCCTTATGTCCTTTTGATCTTTCAGCAGTTCAGTCCTAAGCTCATTCAACTTTTTCGCTAGAGCAACATTAAGAGCCTTTTGGTGCTCTTTCTTTACATTGGCCTCTGCTGCTGCTTCCAGACTCTGCACCTAATCATCCACTACAGTACATAGAAGTTTGAGTTGTGCTAGTGATGATTCAGTGTCAGGAAGATTAGTACCAGGGATTAAACCGGTAAGTGTGTCTACAGCCGCCTATATAATATCTTGTTCCCTTTTCCTACGAATTCCTTCAAGGCGCTCTTGGGAAACCTTGATGCTCTGCATAAGTTCAGACTCACTTGCAGATTGGAGGTCAATAGGACTCGAGATAGCAGCCGGTTTGGCTTGGCTACCGGTTGCCTTAGGAGTCTCCATCTGTGTGCTCTTCATCGCTTCGATTGTCTTGTCTTCTTCTTCCTTCTTTTTCCTCTCCTTCTCTTCCTTCTCTTTCTCTTCTCTCTTTTTCTTCTCTTCCTCTTCCATCTTCTTCTTGTCTTCTTCTTCTTTATGCTTCTACTCTACTTCTACCTTCTTCTTTGCTTCTTCTTCCTTCTTCTTCTGTGCTTCCTCTTCCTTCTTATTTTGTGCTTCCTCTTCCTTCTTCTTCTTCTCTTCCGCTTCCTTCTTCTTCTTCTCTTCCTCTTCCTTCTTTTTCTTCTCCTCTTCTTCCTTCTTTCTCTTTTCTTCCTTATCCTCTTCTTCTTTCTTTTTCCTGTCATCTTCTTGCTTCTTCTTTTCTTCATCTTTTCTTCATCTTTTCATTTCTCCTCTTCCTCTTTTCTCTTCTCTTCCTCTTTCTTCTGTTTCTCATATTCATCCCTCTTCTTTTTCTCTTCCTATTCCTTTTTTGCTTGCTATGTGTCCTCAGCTTGTTCACCACTCTGATTGGCTTGTTGCCCCTATCTAGTTCCCTCAGAAGGTATGTCCTAAGTGACATATTCTACATCTAGGGCATCGACATCGATGGTGTTGATTGGTTCTTCCACCAGGTTTCCTTCCTCATCAAAGACCTCATCCGGTTTGGAAATAACCGGTTCCTTTTCCGCTTGGAGGTTGGCCATTCGTGCTTTGTGAGAGATGATAGCATGAGCCATATGCTGATGTGTATCTTTTTCAACATCATCAACTCTCCCCTCCAACAATCAGAGTCTTCTTCTCCTTGTGAAGAAGAGACCTTTATTTTGATCCAGGGCATCAAATAATTCTGAATTTGAGAGTTCGGGGAAGTATTGTGCAAAGACTTTCTCCCTAATCTCCTGTTCCTTTTCAATTGCAATGTGCCATTTATTATCTAATGCTTTAAATAATGAATCCGGTGTCTGAGATTTAATCTCTGATAGTGACCGATCATTTTTACATAAATAAATAATGATTTCTTGTAGGACTTCGTCTTTTTCCTCACTCTTAAATTCATCATAATAGTCTATTAAATCATGAAGTAACGTTCTCCTAATATTTTTAACTGTTCTTTGACAATGTGTCAAAGGTTTGTATGAGGAGATGTCTATATTTACCGATGCGGATACTGCCGTCTTTGGTTTTTCATCAGACTCAGTTTCTTCGGAGTCTGGTTCATTTGCCTTAGTCTTCTTCTTTCTTTCGAAGACTTTTGCTGGTGTTACCTCCGGTTTCTTCTTTGTCGGTGACCACTTGGTCACTCTTGGAGTTGCAGTGGTAGCCAATGCCGATGCTGCAGGCACTGCCTTAGCTTTCTTAGCTGCCAGTTCTTTTCCCTTCTTCACCGATGGTTCTTCAACCGGTGCAATCCTCTCCAAGTAGGTTCCGGTCCTCTTAGCCTTTGGATCAAGAGGCAAGGAAATAAGGGTTGAGGCATACCCTTCCAGCATGTCAAACATAACTTCATAGCCCATAGGCTCCACTTCCTCCATTCTAGGCTCAACAGCCTCCATTAAACATTTGTCCACCTGAATAGTGAAACAGATGTCATCTTTGTATTTCTTCACTATGTCACCTGAGATTCTTACCCTTTGACTCATCTTTCTTCTGAACTCATCAAAATATTTGTTCAGTACCTTAGGGTAGCTGGTTCCAATGGCTTGTACACTTCCCTATATCTGCTTGGTTACCAATTGGTTAGAGGACCACTGGACATCTCCTACACCCAGAAAGTAGCCTTGGAAATAAAAGAACAACCCTACCAGTAGTTGTCCAAACTTAAACCTCAATGAGTTGTCCTGTTTGATTTCCTTAAGATTTAACAAGAGTTGCCTCTGCATACTGGTGCATAAGTCAAAAGATGCATTCTCTTTTATCATTTGATAAGTAGCATTTACCGCTGCAGCAGATACAGAATTAATCCTGCTAGCTGAAAACGTTATGTATCCTATCACCATGCAGGCATATTTCACCAGATCATCCTTGATAGGATTGACTTTCATACCCCATGAATCACTTGTTGAACCAGTGAGCTTTGTCATTTCCATTTTGCTCACTTTTCTCAGGGTTGGCACTTCCCCTATGTTGCAGAAACCGGTGACTGCATGAATTGCCTGAGGTGTGATATCATGCGTCCTCTCCAAGTACATCTTGTCACCGTGGACTCTACTCAAAATAGTTATGATATGATCCTCTATGAAATCATCCAGAAAATATACTGTGTTGTGGAATTTCTTCTTCTCTATGACACTAAATTCCGGTTTGATCTTTTTGTCCTTGCCGCAAAATAGACCTAACTGAGTGTGAATGGCTAAAGACCCTAGGTCTTCTATTTTGCAATCAATATAATCAGAAATTCCTTCTTCGACTATAACTCCAGCCAGAACTTGTGACAAAGCATTATATTTAGACTTCCTTGGAATAAAACTTTTCGACTCAATTGATGTACTCGAACTGGTATGTGATACAAAATCCATTGAAGAGTATTTCAAGAACATGAAAAATACCTTTCAGATGCAAATTTAGGGCTTCCTAATTCTGCTTCACTTCACTCTCCGTCGGATGCCAAATCACCGCTTTGTGTTCTCCACTACCGCTTGCAAACTGGATTTGAATCTCTTTCAAGGTTGTCCAATTTCTTGAAATCTAAGCTCAAATCATCTTTTCTTCGCTCTTCACTTGAAAAATTATCTTCACTCGAAAACAGATAGTGAGAAATGATTTGAAAAATGCATTTATACATGTCTCTCACCTACCATCATTAATGCTCCTCTATTAGGGTGTAAACCCTAATTTTCCTTTTTACCATTTCCGATCTTCTGCCAAGTGACAGGTATTGCATACCGGTTAAGGTCTTTTACCGGTGTCAACCGAGGGTTCAAAAGCATTTCATCGTTTGCTCCCCCTAAGCCTTTAAGGCTTAGTTTGCCGATTCTGATATTTCCACACTAGGTGCAGAAACTGGTTTCTCTCTTGACATTATTGGTTTCTTCTTCCATGTTTTCTTCATGTCTCCTTGAACTTTTTTAACATCTATTTCTCCTTCTTGAGTAACCGGTATATCATCAGATATACTTTTTCTGCTTCTGCAAAATCTTGCAATGTGACCCAGTTTGTTGCAGTGATAGCAAACAAGTCCAGGTGCTCTCCAAGGTCCATTGTACATGTTTCCATTCTTCCTTCTGCATGTTGCAGCAGTGTGACCATGACCAATACAAATCATACAACTTTCTCTCCATCCAGTTTCTGCTTGATGGCCACCGCTTCTTGACTGATGATTGAAGACATTAAACCGATTGTGGTTCCGGTTCATAAAAGATTCAAGACCAGTTCCTTGGGTCCTCTAAGGATATCTTCCAGTATTATCCATTACAGACCTACATTCAAATGCTCTATGCCCAAACTTGCATGCATAACAATGACCATTGAACTTATTGGATCTAGGTACATTGTTGATAAAATAAGGAAAATTATTGTAGGCTTTGCTCCTACATACATTGGCAATGTGTCCTTCTTTAAGATAGTTAAAGCAAACAGGTTTGAATTTTTTCTTACCTTTTCCTTTGAGTGTCAGTTTGTTCTTTGATGCTTCAGCATTTGTTCCTGAGGATTCTCCTTCCTCATGTCCAGAAAAACCAAGACATTGGTATTCTTTGCCGGTCTAGATGACTCAAGCTTTTGCTCTAGCTTGACAGTACTTTTGCCAAACTTAGCAAGTATTTCCTTTGACTCAAAGAGTTCTTTGGAAATAGCAGTGTTTGTCTCCATTAGACTTGCATTTTCTGAGATGGCTATGTTCAGTTCTCCTTGCATGTCTTCTTTTTCCATTCTGCTCTCATGAAGGCGAGCAGTCAGTGCACTAATCTCTTGTTTCAACTTAGAGATCTCATGATCTCTATCCTTTATCTGATCTTCATCTTTTCTTCGGTTCTCAAGCTCTTGACTAAACCTAATAGTCAGTCCTTCCAACTCCTTTCTCAGATTGGAGTTTGAATCATTCAGCTTATTTACTTCAGCAATTATGGATTCCATGTTAGCTTCATCTTCAGAACTACTTTCAGATAGTTCCATCAGCTTTTCTGCATGTTCCCTCCTTTTTGCTTGAGATGCCTTGTATTTGACCATAAGATCATCATAGGCTTGCTCAGACTTAGTGAGTTGTTGAGTAAGTTCCCTCATGGTGTATTCCCCCATATCTCCTTCCAAGTGGTTAAACTTATAGAAAGGTAAGCTATGATACCAATTGATGAATACTAAGAGGGGGGGGTGAATTAGTATGCCAAAAATCTCTGCACTAAAACACTTACACAATCTAAAGATAAACTGGTAAAGCAGTCTAACAGTCAAACCGGTTACCACACATGCAAACCAAAATGCGAATAAAGCATTCACCCACAAAAGCAATACAACCATAACACAAGATATTTGACGTGGAAACCCAACTGGGAAAAACCACGGTGAGATGGAACTCACAAGTCACTATCTGCAGAATAGAAACTAGACCGATTAAGGTCAGATCAGTTAAGGTCTTATAATGTTCTTCACCAGAATAGATCCTGTTAGGAATCTCAATCTCTATTAGGAGATAAGTCTGATTAAAGACTACCTTGTTAGAGGATTTTAGATTCACATGTGTGAACCACCTTGTTAGAGGATTTTACAAAGGCTTTGAGGCCTACCCAGTCAAGGGCTATAGACTTGTCAAAGATGTGTGTAATCAACAAGTGTTTGATCTATCTAATAGCACAAACTACTTGGTTAGATCTAGTATTGCTCACAGCTAATGCATTCCAGCATTACTTCAGTCTTCTCTCTCTCTCTCACAGTTACAACTTGATCTTCTCAGATAAGATCATTCTCAACTTCCACCTTAAACCCTAGCTCGACATTAACCCTTTTAGCAACAACCTTAAAACCCTAGACATGATGTCCTTTTAAAGGAATCTGATTTCATGTTGGTCCAATAGGATTACATTACAATTTCCTAGGTTCAATGAATCTAGACATACTCAGTAACACGCCACAAGAAGCACCGTCAATGTGTCGGCACCGTCAAACAATCGGTGGATTGGTAACTCATCACAGAGTATTACCGGTTCATACAAAATACCGGTTGCCGGTTTGACAAAAAATGAAGACTGGTAAGAATGTGTTGTGTCGCTTTGCTCCCTCGTACTGCTTGTGATCTACAAACTGCTTGGGGTCGACATGCCGCTTCAGACCAGGAAACACATTCTGCAAAATCACCACTAGTCTAAAGACTAGTATACAACATACCAGTTGGAACAAATACTGGTTGAGCACAAGCTCATACATATAAAGGGGATCTCAATACAAGTGTGTGTCCATCAATGACAATCACAACATAAACAACAAAAATGCCAACAACAATCACAAGAGGTGACTCGGAGTGCAATTTAGTAGTCTTATGTATGATCAGAACACTCTGGATAGATAGGTGATCAGTCTACTTGATGATCAGTGATCAGTGACAAAAGATGAAGAGTTACACCGGTGAACCGGTGATCCAACTTGAAGAATGCTATCCACCGAGAATCATGGAGCAGTGACCAGTAAGCTGGATGCGATGACCAAAGGTTAGTCAGTCATGGTAAGATATCATCAAAACAAATGGCTAGTGAAGTCTATAGCAGTTAATGACTAGTTAAGGTGAGATTTGTGCATATTTTTTGGTTCGCATTAAAAAGGCAGAACACGACCCAGAAGTTGCTAGAATTATGAGTTGCAGTGGCAGATAAGGATGAGTTGCTAGTGAGATTGATGGAGACCACATAGAGAAAGTGAGGGAAGATTTTAATTTTAAATCTACCAATTTTTTAGGTGTAAATTCATTTAGGAGAGAGCGGGTGTGTGTTGGCAAAATATGGTATAAAGGTTTTTGGCGAAAACCAAAAGTTTGGATCGTAAAAATTGCTAAGTGCAATTTTTGAAGAGAGGCGAACCAGCAACATGAGAAGAATACAGAATTTCTAAGTGAATAGTAGAGTGGTGAAGAGAGTGTGCAGAGCTTGGATAGTGTGAAGAGTAGAGAAAGAATGAAGAGCACTAGTAGAGTGTAGAGCAAGTGAAATGTAGAGCACTAGTAGAGTGCAGAGCAAGTGAAATGCAAAGCACCAATAGAGTGCAGAGCAAGTGTAATAGGTGGTCAAAATAAAGAGTTTCAATTGGATCTGATTAATCTAAGAGTAGCTATTACAACAAATCATTCTCTCTGTTGTTTTCTAATAACTATAACAGTAAAAACCCTAAACGGGGTGGACTTTAATAGGTCCCTTTGTAAAATCCCTTAATCAGGTGACATCTTAATTGATGATCCTAAGTCCTTTAACAAGGCTACCTCTAATAGGTTAAAGGTTCTAACAGGCCTTGAATAAAATCCCTTAACTGGGTGGCACCTGACAATGTCTTTGTAATCTGCTAATAGGGATTTCTCCTCACTGGGCGCACTCCAGAAGAGTGCAGATTTTGTGAGTTTCTACTCACACCGTGGTTTTCTCCCATTTGGGTTTCCATGTGATAAACCTTAACCGGGTGAAACCTTAATTGATGATCCTAAGTCCTTTAACAAGGTTACCTCTAATAGGGTAAAGGTTCTAACAGGCCTTGAAGAAAATCCATTAACCGGTGGCACCTGACAGTGTCTTTGTAATCTCCTAATAGGGATGACTCCTCACCAGGCATACTCCAAAAGAGTGCAGATTTTGTGAGTTTCTACTCACACTGTGGTTTTCTCCCATTTGGGTTTCCATGTGATAAACCTTGTTGTTCATGTATGATTGATTTTATGTGTGCATGTTTCTTATTAATTCTACCTATACCGATAAGTGTTAAGTTTGAGTAGAAACTTTGATTAAGGTTAAATCCCGTAAACCCGGTATAGTGGTGATTCACCCCTCCCCTCTCAGCACTATTCGGGATCAACACTCTCATCTTCTTCCATATTCAAAGTTTCATATCTCACCCAGAAACCTTCAAGTTTTGCAATCTTTACAGCTTTGTCGCCTTCATAAAGAGTTTCAAGATTTATCTAGATCTTCTTTGCATTCTCCAACTGTATGACATTCAATAAATTTTCATTAGATAGGGAACTTAGCAATGCTTCCTTCACTCTGACATCATTTTCAGCTCTCTTATGTTCACCAACAGGTGCCGATGTTCCAAAATTAGGATCATGAGGTATATACCCTTTCTCCACTCTCTAAAACTTCAGCTCCAAGACATTTCAGATGAATCTTCATTCGCTTCTTCCATATTTTGTAATTTGTGCCATCAAATATAAGACTCTCTGTTTGGTAGGGATTGAATGTAGAACTAGATGTAGATGCCATCGGATCTCCTCAAGCGATTAATCTTTTTCAGAGAGGACCAGGCTCTGATACCAAATTGTTAGACAAATCTGATACTAGGAGAAAACTGAGAGGGGGGGGATGAATTAGTTTTCTATAAGAAATCATAACTATTGTAGATTATAACCTTTATATCGGAGCACAAGGAAACCAACATAATGAAATATAAAATATGAAATCTAAGAGGGGGGGCTGAATTAGTTTTCTATCAGCAATCAGAACTATTATAGATTATAACCTTTATATCAAAGCACAAGGAAACCAACATAATGAAAGATAAAATATGAAAGGACAACACACACAACACCAATATTTTTGACATGGAGAACCTGGTAAAGGGAAAAACCACAGTGGGAAACCCTACCCACAATCAGATAATACTTCTGCAGTAGTAAGTGAAATAATTACAATGGGGATTGCACTTGCAATCAAGCCAATCACCTAGAACTCACTGCTCATCAAAAAGGAGAAGTCTCAATGACTTACAAAAGCATCAGATTACAATCCAGAAAGAATAAACTATGAAAATAACATCTCCTAATGCTTGATATAGTTCTGGTTAAGCACAGATGTCTTCCCCGCAACACCAAAAACCTTATGCCGAATGATATATCATTGTTTGTACATAAACTTTATCTGATAATGCAGACATAACCATCGATCCCATACATCGATGCCCATAAATGTCATGTTACATGAATAAGTCACCTATAAATACAGATCATCAACCTTATGATAAGGTCGGCTAAACCCTACACCCATAAACTCATAATTACAAAAATTACATCACATGATATCACCGGACCAATATTATGATTTACATTACATAGGATGGACCAAAATCAAATTCCCAAAAAATTATATCCATCAAAATCATGCTAACACCAATCTCCAACATGTTTCACCAACCAGTAGAAACCCTCAGTCTAATAACACAGAATATCTAACTAGATCCAAATAGGACCACCATATCAACATGCTATCCAATGTGAAGCCACCAAACAATTGGGACATGATCCAGAAACACCTTCAACACATTATAAACCATTCCCATAAGCCGAACCAAGATCATTTAACTAAATTATCAAATATCGCTAATCGGTAGAGCCAACCGGTACTAGGAAATACCAACCGCGAACATAAGTGATAGCTTCCAGAGCACCAAATCATGAACCAACTGAATATGAAAAAAATATAACCATCTAGAATAATCATCCAAAACCAAAACTAGGGATCTGATCATACTACATCAAAATCATAGCCAAAACCAAGATAAAAACCAAGTCTAACCGGGATAGGTCCAACCGGGATACAACATTGACATCAATGACAACACTTAACCAAATCCAGCATATTGCCAACACAATTTAGATGTGTTTTCCATGATATTGGTTTCTTGACAAAGTGGTTCAAAGATAATTCCATGATTAGGAGATCTTATTCATTTCAATCCAACTATTCCTTTCTCTTCTAGAAGACAGTGAGTCTCTTGATAATTTTTTTTTATCTTACCCTGAGATAATGTGTCTCAATGTCATGAGTCATTTGTATCTTTCTCTAAGGTTGTGTGCCTTAGTTTTTCATGTCCTCTCAGAGGCAATGAGCTCCAGAGGAAAACATCATAATAACATATATTCATATTGTGAGTATGATTCTCACCATGGTTTTTCCCTACTTATGGTTTTCCATATAAATCTAGTGTTCATGTGTTTGTTGTTCTTTGTGCTTTCATGATTTATTACTGCAATAATTATATAGTTGTGGTTTGAAGTTTATAAGATAAGATATTAAGTATTTTGAGGTCCAGACTCATTCACCCCCATCTAAGTCTTGTGGTGTGTTCAAAAATTGGTATTTGAGCAAAGTTCCTCTTGAGAAACTTAAACACTTAAGGAAGATTTAGAATAGCATAGTATATTACATACAAGGCTCCAAAGATTGATGGGACAAATTATTCTTATTGGTTCCAAAGAAAGGATGGAATATCACTTAGCATTTATGCTAGCTAAAATATGGGAAATCATTAAGAATGGGCACACTACTCAGAATGGTCCTTAAATTCTGAATGAAATCAAAGCATATGAGAATAATGCAAAAGCTATGATTGCAATAGTTAGTTGTTTGAATGATGTAGTATTTAGCAAATTTACAGGCACAAAGTCAACAAAATAAATCTGGAATAAGTTGAATAATGTATTTGAAGGTGATGAAAAGACAAAGCAAGTCAAGCTTACAAATATAAAGCACAAGTTTGAGAATTTTAATATGTTTAGATAACAATAAACATATTGAAAGATATATTCATCCAGTGAATGAGATTATAAATACACTTAGGGGTATTGGTGGAATGCTAGAAGAAAGTGAAGTTTTGAGGAAGATAATGGAAAATTTTCCTAAATGCTATAAACCTAAGAAGTATGTTATTTAGGAAAGACCATGATATGGATAAGTTTACTATGGATCAGCTCCTTGGTTCATTCTTTTCCTTTAAGATTGTTGAATTGGATGACATAAAAAATGAAAGGAAAGAAGAAACATTCAAAGTTACAAAGAATCCTAAAGAAGAACCAAAAATAAAATGAAGACATGGATGAGATTGAAGAAAACTTTGTGACAAGATTGAAGAGAGGAGCTAAAAAGTACAGAGATAAGTTACCCCTAAAATGTTTTAATTGTTGAAGAATTGGTTCTTATGCTTCTAGATGTATGTGTAAAGATTATTATTGTAGAATATATAATGATGATTATAAAGGAAAGGAGAACTATAAAGGGAATGACAAAAATAAGAGAAGAGATGGCATAGATAAGCAAAAGAAGAGTTTTTGTTCAACAAAGAACTACTCATATAAAGAAGAAGATGGTGATGGCTTGAATGAAAAATATTTCTTCTTGGATATAGAGAAAAGAATAATGGGTGATTCAAAAGTTTGAAAGATGTGAAGAACAGTGAGAGACTAGTGAGTGTGAAGACTGCACGACATGCAAAAGTGGAACCAAAAGCATGGATCACTAACTCTGGATATTAAAATCATATGATCGATGATAGAGGTAAGTTTATTAATCTTGAGAAGTATGATGTTGTATAAGTTAAGTTTGGAGGAGAGGAAGCTACACCTATTTGAGGAAAAGGAAGCATCTCTATTGATGGTATGCATAAAATTGATGATGTTTATTATGTTAAATATTTATGACATACCCTGTTGAGTGTGAGTCAAATGTGCAGTAAAGGTTATAAGGTCATATTTCATTGGACTAGATATGAAATTAGAAAAGAAGGGTCTAGAAGACTAATTGCAAAAGGTATTAGGACTAACTAAAATGTCTACTATGTGAAGGATAACAGTGGAAGCAGTTTCTTGTTGGCATAGAGTAGTGAATGTTGGTTCTGGAAAAAAAAGAATGGGACATATAAACTTTAATTATATGGTGAAGATTACCTCTAATCATATTGTGAAATATTTACCAAGAATTATCAAACCTACTAATACTATGTATAGGGAGTGTTAGTTGGGAAAGAAAACAAAGAGGAGATTAAAAAAAAGGAGTAAGCTACTTCACAACCTTTGGAGTTGGTTCATATAGAACTATGTTGACCTAAACGAACAAAAGGACTAAAAGGAGAAAGGTATTTTATGTTACTTATAGATGATTACTCTAGAATGACATGGGTTACTTTTTTGAAAGAAAAGTTCAAAGCATTAGATAGATTTAAAGTATTCAAGTTAATGGTTGAGAATCAAATAGATGGTACAATCAAACATCTAAGGTCTGATAGAGGAGAAGAGTTTACATCAAATAAATTCAATAAATTTTATGAAGAACGTGGTATTAGGAGGCATTTTTATGCTCTGAGGATTCCTCAACAAAATGGTGTATTTGAAAGGAAAAATAGGATTACTATTGAGATGGTTAGAACTAAGTTGAAAGATGCTAAATTTATTCATGTGTATTGGAAAGAAGTTGTGCACACTATTGTTACCTTCTTAATAGGGTAAAGATTAGAGTGAATCACACAAAGACACCTTATGAACTTTGTAATGGAAGACCTCCTATAGCTAAGCACTTTAAAATATTTGGAAGAAATTGCTACATAAAAAGAGATGAAGAAGATCTAGGCCAGTTTGATGCAAGAGAAAATGAAGGAACACTTCTAGGATATTCTACAAATAGTAAGGGTTACCAGCGTTACAATAAGAGGCTATAGAATATTATGTAAAGTACAAATGTGAAAGTTTATGAAGAATGAAATCAAATTAACAATTCATCTAAAACTAAGACAGATAGAAATTATACTATTTGTTTCAGAAGAGAAAGTTGATTTGAAAGAGGAAGAGACTAAGATAGAAGAGCAACCTTCAAAAAAGTTCCTTAAAATCTAGTAAAGTATGTGCACAAGAATCACTCTAAAGATCAAATCATTGGGGACAAGAGAAAATGTGTTTTGACAAAAAGAAGACTCACAAAATCTAGTGAACACACAAATTATTGCTTCCTATCTCAAGTACAACCAAAGACCTATGTTGAAGCCAGTAAAGATGAGACTTGGATAAAAGCAATAGAAGAAGAGTTGAATTAGATAGAAAATAATCAAACATGGGAACCGGTACCTATACACGGGTAGGTTCCCACCGTGGTTTTTCCCTTAACTGGGTTTTCCACGTCAAAATCTTGGTATTGTGTGTTGTGCTATCAATTTGCTTATCTGTCTTATTGTTGTAGTTTATCAGATTTGTGTTTTGTGGTTAAGTTTGTTATTCCAGTGAAGACTAATTCACCCCACCCCCCTCTCAGTATTCCCTCTTGGATGTTGCTAACAATTGGTATCAGAGCTACATCCTCCCGTAAAAGCTTAACTACTTGAGGAGATCCAGGATGGCATCTCAAGGTGTAATCTTTAAGAAGGACAGTCCAAGATTTGATGGAAGTAACTATGGTATATGGAAGGACCAGATGTAAGTGCACTTGAAATGTCTTGGTGAAGATTATTGGAAGATCACAAATAATGTCTATGTTGTTCCACAAAATGGACCATCTACTCTTGATGAGGTTAAGGAAGCAGAATATAATATTAGAGCGAAGAAAGCATTGTTTAGTGCCCTGACTGATTCTAAGATAACAAATGTAATGGGTATTCAGGTCATGCATGTGATCTAGGTAAAGCTTGAGGTTTTGTATGAAGGTGACTGACTGATTTTGAGATAACAAATGTAATGGGTATTCAGGTCATGCAAGTGATCTAGGTAAAGCTTGAGGTTTTGTATGAAGGTGATAAACAAGTGAAGGTTGCTAAGTTGTAGAGTTTAAAAGGAAAGTATGAGACATTGAAGATGGGAGATGATGAGAACATACACTCTTTTATGGCTAAGGTGAATGACCTTGTCCTAGGTATCAAATGGGTCAGTGTAACCATTGAGGAAGATGAAATTGTTCATAAGGTGTTGAGATCTCTGCCTCCTTATAAACATACTATTGATGAGATCTGGAGTGTGACTACAATGACAAGAGATATGTTGGTTGGAAAGCATGTTGCATTTGAGCTAAGTAAATTTGGAGAATCACATGGAAAGTCTGAGACAGCATTTAGAATATCTTCATCTGTATCTAGTAAGCAGAAGTATGATCCTGATGAGTGCAAAATATCCAGATATGAAGAGAGAGAAGAGAGATGGAAGAGCAAGAAAGGGAGCTGGATGAGCTTGAAGCACTGATTGCCCAAAGATTTCCTAAAGGTGCTAGTAAGTATGATGGAAAGTTTCCTTTGAAATGCTTCCCTTGTAACAAGATAGGACATTTTTCTTCTAGATGCTCGGAGAGAATGGATAAGTATGACAGACATGATAAGTTTGATAAGCATGATAGGAATGATAGATATGACAAGCATGATCCAAATGAAGAACTATTAAATGACAAGCATGATAGGAATGATAGATATGAAAAGCATGATCCAAATGATAGGAATGATAGATATGATAAGTTTAGAAATTAGAAGAACTATTATTATTTTGTTGATGAAAGTATTACAAATGAATAATCTGAAGGAGATGAAAACATATTCCTTTCCATTAAGAAAGATGGACCTGTACCAATTGATTCCACTAGTTGTACTATTGAGGAGGAATCTTTAGCTACTAAAGTTGAAGAGAAAGATGAATGGGTGATTGACAGTGGGTGTTCACATCATATGACTGGTGATAAAAGAAAATTTGTAAGCATGGAAAGATATGATGGTGGAATAATCAAGTTTGGAGATGACAAATCCTATGTGATCTGTGGGAGAGGTTCTATTTCTTTTGTTGGTAAGCATAACACTGATGATGTCTTGTATGTTGAATTTTTTAAGCATAATATTTTAAGTGTTGGGTAGATGGTTGATAAAGGCTATGATCTACAATTCAAGGATGGTAAATACACAATCTTGAATACCTTCTGTATAGATATTGTATCTGGAACTAAGACTGTAGGTAATATTTTTCATTTGAATGCTAGTGAGAAAAGTTGTTTGATTGCTCAAATTGATGAGAGTTGGCTATAATATTGGATAATGTGTCATGTAAATTTTGATTCAATTATTAAGATCCATTCTACACATGTTAGAGATATGCCTAAGATTGTCAAGCCTGCTAATCTGGTATGTAAGGAATGTCAGTTGGGTAAGCAAACAAGAATTTCTATAAAAAACAACACAATATACATCTAATGGGTTGATAGATATTGTGCATATTGACCTATGTGGACATACAAATGTTAGAAGTGTGAAAGGTGATAGATATTTTATGCTGTTAATTGATGATTATTCTAGGGTGATGTGGGTTGTCTTTTTGAAGGAGAAATTAGAAGCATTTGATAAATTCAAGATATTCAAAGCTAAGGTTGAAACTGAATCTGGATTAAATTTGAAGTGTCTAAGATCTAATAGGGGTAGAGAATTATGTTCCGGCGAGTTCAACTCATTCTGTGAGATGCATGGAAGTAGAAGACAGTTATCTTCTCCTAGAACCCCTCAACATAATGGAGTTGTTGAGAGGAAGAACATAACTATTTTGGATGCTGCAAGGATTATGCTAATTGAAGGAAATGTTTCAAAGATTTACTAGAGAGAATCCATTAGCACTATTGTTTATACATTCAATAGAGCTGACATCAAAGGAGATACTAGTAAGACCCCTTATGAGCTTTGGTCTGGTCATGTTCCTACTATGAGGTATTTTAGAGTATTTGGTAGCAAATGTTATATCAAAAGAGATGAGGATATAGGTAAGTTTGATGCTAGAATTGATAAAGGTATTTTCTTGGGATATTCAACAAAGAGAAAGACCTACTGGTGGTACAATAAGAAACTGAGAAAGATATTAGAAAGTACAAATGTGAAGGTGGATGAGAATGTTCGAGTAATCGAGTCTTTACTTGATTAATTAAACAACATTTTTTTAATTCTTTAAGTTCCCTATTATCTCTTTTTACACTTAAGCTAACATTAGGTGCATAATAATTAATTCTTTTATTAATTATTATGTGCAAGCCTAGGTTTTCCCTTTTAGGGTTTCTTGACCTATTAGAGGTTATTTTTCTTTTCCTTGTATTATTATCACATTACACATTTTGTGAATATTGAGCTCTCATCTTTTCTAGCATATTTTCTGTGTATTGTTTATTCTGTTATTTGCTTCCTTGCTTCTCCTTGTAACAGGTTATTCAGCTTGCAGAGATCTTTAGGCTCCTGTGGTGTTTTATTTCTCAACTCTCACATGGTATCAGAGCTCCAAATTGGCATGCCTTTGTTCTCTTCATAAGAGATTTTGGGTCTTGTTCTTCAGATCTGTGTACTCAGAGGGGCATCTAGGACATGATTTTTATTGACACATTTTTTGAGGCACAAAATTTTGTACGGTTGTACCTACAAATGTGTCAGAAGATTTTTGTCAAATGTGGCTATACAGATTGTGCTATGGAGGAGGAGTATTCTTCTTTGATGAGGAATCATACTTGGGATCTCTATCCTCTTCCTAAGGGCAGAAAGATGGTTAGGTGTCACTGGTTGTATCACACTAAGTATGCTACTGATGGTTCGATTGATAAGTACAAATAATGTCTTGTTGCAAAGGGTTTCTCATAGGTTGAGGGTATTGATTACTCCAAGACTTTTGCCCCTATCGCCAAGATGAACTCTATTTTCTTTGTACTATCTCTTGCAACTTCTCGGGGATGGCCCATTTTTCAGATGGATGTGAAGAGTGCCTTCTTGTATGGGGATCTACAGGACGAAATCTATATGGAGCAGTCTCAGGGATTTGTGTAGGATAGTTCTTTGGTTTGCAGACTTCGGCTTTCATTGTATGGTCTCAAACAGGCCCCTCGGGCTTGGTATGAGAAGATGGATTCTTTCTTGCTCTCCACTGGTTTCACCCGCAGTCATTCTGATCACACAGTGTACATTCAGCTTCTTGAGGGTGAGATCTTGATTCTTGTGCTATATGTTGATGATCTCCTCATCACAGGTAGCTCATCCTCTATGATTCAGCATATTCAGCGAGCCTTGATGGACTAGTTTGAGATGACAGATCTCGGTCTTCTGCACTATTTTCTTGGTCTTCAGGTGATTCAGTCTTCTGATGGGATCTACATTTACTAGTAGAAGTATTCTCTTGACATGATTCGGTGCTTTGGCATGCTTGATTGCAAGATTTCTCCCACTCCTTTTTAGTCAGGGGTTGTTATGATCACTACTTGTCCCACTCCTTCAGTAGATTCTACACTTTACAGGCAGTTGGTTGGAAGTTTGTTGTACCTGACTCACACTCATCCTAATATTTCCTTTGTGGTTGGCCTTGTCTCTCAATTCTCCCATGATCCTCATAAGAGTCATTGGCAAGCTGCTAAACATATTTTGCAGTACATTCAAGGCTCTATTTCTCATGGCATTCACTACACATCAAGGGAACCTCACATTGTTGGCTACACTGACTCAGATTGGGTTGGTGATGTTACTGATTGAAGTCTACTTCTGGCTTTGTTTTTTGTCTTGGCTCTGGTCCTATCACATGGTCTTGCAAGAAGTAGACTACATCTACATAGGCTGAGTACCAAGTTGTTGTGCTCGCTAGTAAGGAGATCTTATGGCTTCGACAATTGATGACTGAGTTTGGTTTTCCTCCTGATAGTCCCATTGTTCTTTGGTGTGACAATCAGAGTGCTTGTTGGCATATGTGCAGAGTGTAATGACATGATGATATTGTATGTTGTCATTGATGTCAATATGTTGAAGTATAAACCAGTATATTGAGGTAAGCAAACTGGAAAGTGAACCGGTATGATGGTACAAGTGAAGCGGTATGGCTAAGTGTGAACCCGTATAATGGTATATGGAAAGTTTGTATCGGGGTTTCTGTTTGATTCGATCGATGACATCCTGTGATGGGTTAGCATTGAAATAAAGATCAGATCCTGTTGCCACATCAGCCTTGTGCACGTGAAGGATTTCCTTGAGGATCTTGCATGAAGAAGATTGATCCTATCTACCTCGGGAATGTGCGAAGTCTCAGTAAACGGTGGAGAATGCATGATGGGTTATCAGCTTCTAGAAGTGGCAAAGAACGAATGATGGACAACATCTTGAGATTTGTTCAAGATCATTTTACACTATACAATGTGATTAAATAGTCAGGATTGGACCGACTGTATTGATAACCTAAATGTTTAGGGTTTAGGGTTTATGCCATCAACCTATCTATTGTCTATAAGGTCGATAATGATTTGCATTGTGAAGATGTTGGCAAATTTTGTGTGTGTGTATCCAAGTGAAGAGATACTTGATTCTTACCAGACTGGAGAAGTGTGTAGATACCTCCAGAGTGTGATTGCAGAAGTAAAGGAACTTAAGTGGATCTGCCTTGGCATTTAGTGTTGTTCTCAGATCAGTGTATTACCTGTTGACTTCTCACCATTTCCGCAGTTGGAAAATCCCTTAACCGGGTAGCTTTAACAAGATTTCTATAAATCCTTTAACAGGGGACTCAAGTTCATTGAGTTCTTCAAATCCTCTTGCGAGGTAACCTTTAATAGGATTGTAACCTTTAACCGGGTATTTAGCCATCCCTTAACTGGGTGATCCCTAGCAGGATCGGTTCCTAGTAGAACCTATTGTAAAGTCCTTAACCGGATTAGGCTCCTAACAGAGCAGACTTCAGAAGAGTTCAAGAACAACTTGTGGGTATTCATCCCCACCATGGTTTTTCCCAGTTGGGTTTCCACATGAAAAATAAGTGTGTTATGTGTGATGCATTCATGTGATGTCTTAGTATTTTCTGTCAAGTGGTAAAGCATGTTGATCCAGTGGTCTTTATATTTCTGATGATGTATTACTTGCTTATGCATATGGGTGAAGTGGAAATGATTTATTAGGTTTTGTGAAGATCTAAGTGTTACCGGTTTATGTATTTCATAGTCTCACTGTGTTTTACCGGTAGTGCCCTGATTTAGATCAATGATCTTGTTTACCAGTTAGTGCAGTCTTTGCAGTCAAAGTGGTTTAAGGAACTTTTTGTCTATACTGATTCACCCCCCCCTCTCAGTATCTGTTGAGTACTTACTATTCATCATTATTCATCAATTAGTATCAGAGCATCCTCCAGGTCCTCTGTGTTGTAAGCTTAACCACTTGAGGAAAAGATCCTATTCTAATGATGAAGAGGGAAGGTCCTAAGTTTAACAAAGATAACTTTAAGATATGGAAGGACAGAATGAAGATATACATCAAAAGCATGGGTGCTCAACACTAGAGCTATGTTGAGAATACTTATGTTGTCCCTACTGGTACTCTCATTGATGATAAAAGAAGAGAAATTTAGGAGAATGGGAAAGTAATGGAAGCTCTTATCAGCAACCTATCTGATGTTGAGTTTATAGATGTTCAAGAAAAAGACAATCCCAAAGATGTATGGGATACTCTAGAGTCTATCTATGGTGGTGATGAGCATGTGAAGCAAGCTAAGAAAGAAAG